>NC_041384.1:264435285-264457459 GCF_002162155.2 Triticum dicoccoides
CTCTTGGCCTCCTGTTACGTGTCTTGACGTAGGGTCCAAGTCTCCTGAGTTGTATTCGATGAGAAAATCGCGTTCTCGAAGGTCTCATTCCGTTTCCGTTTGATATTCCTTTTCTTCGAAACGCTAAAACAGGCAAAAAACAGCAATTCTGGGCTGGGCCTCCAGTTAATAGGTTAGTCCCAAAAAAATATAAAAGTGGATAATAAAGCCCAATAATGTCCAAAACAGTAGATAATATAGCATGGAGCAATCAAAAATTATAGATACGTTGGAGACATATCAAGCATCCCCAAGCTTAATTCCTGCTCGTCCTCGAGTAGGTAAATGATAAAAATAGAATTTTTGATGCGGAGTGCTACTTGGCATGATTTTAATGTAATTCTTCTTAATTGTGGTATGAATATTCAGATCCGAAAGATTCAATACAAAAGTTCATACTGACATAAAAATGATAATATTTCAAGCATACTAACAAAGCAATTATGTCTTCTCAAAATAACATGGCTAAGGAAAGTTATCCCTACAAAATGATATAGTCTGGCTATGCTCTACCTTCACCACACAAAATATTTAAATCATGCACAACCCCGATGACAAGCCAAGCAATTGTTTCATACTTTTGACATTCTCAGAACTTTTTCAATTTTCACGCAATACATGAGCGTGAGCCATGGATATAGCACTGTAGATGGAATAGAGTGGTGGTTGTGGAGAAGACAAAAAGGAGAAGATAGTCTCACATCAACTAGGTGTATCAACAGTCTATGGAGATGCCCATCAATAGATATCAATGTGAGTGAGTAGGGATTGCCATGCAAGGGATGCACTAGAGCTATAAGTATATGAAAGCTCAAAAAGAAACTAAGTGGGTGTGCTTCCAACTTGCTTGCTCATGAAGACCTAGGGCAATTTGAGGAAGCCCATCATTGGAATATACAAGCCAAGTTCTATAATTAAAGATTCCCACTAGTATATGAAAGTGATAACATGAGAGACTCTCTACTATGAAGATCATGGTGCTACTTTGAAGCACAAGTGTGGTAAAAGGATAGTAACATTGTCCCTTCTCTCTTTTTGTCTCATTTTTTTATTTTTTTATTTGGGCCTTTTCTCTTTTTTATGGCCTCTTTTCTTTTTTTTATTTGGGCTTCTATGGCCTCTTTTATTTATTTTTCGTCTGGAGTCTCATCCCGACTTGTGGGGGAATCATAGTCTCCATCATCATTTCCTCACTGGGACAATGCTGTAATAATGATGATCATCACACTTTTATTTTTCTTACAAATCAACAATTACAACTCGATACTTAGAACAAAATATGACTCTATATGAATGCCTCCGGTGGTGTACTGGGATATGCAATGATGCATGAGTGACAAGTATGAAAGAATTATGAACGGTGGCTTTGCCACAAATACTATGTCAACTACATGATCATGCTAAGCAATATGACAATGATGGAGTGCATCATAAACGGAACGGTGGAAAGTTGCATGGCATATATCTCGGAATGGCTATGGAAATGCCATAATAGGTAGGTATGGTGGCTGTTTTTAGGAAGGTATATGGTGGGTGTATGATAACGGCGAAAGGTCCGCAGTATTAGAGAGGCTAGCAAAGGTGGAAGGGTGAGAGTGCGTATAATCCATGGACACAACATTAGTCATAAAGAACGCATATACTTATATCAAAAATCTACAAGTTATCAAAGCAAAGTATTACGCGCATGCTCCTAGGGGGATAGATTGGTAGGAAAAGACCATCGCTCATCCCCGACCGCCACTCATAAGGAAGACAATCAATAAATAAATAATGCTCTAACTTCATCACATAACGGTTCACCATACGTGCATGCTACGGGAATTACAAGCTTCAACACAAGTATTTCTCAAATTCACAACTACTCAACTAGCATGACTTTAATATCACCATCTTCATATCTCAAAACAATTATCAAGTATCAAACTTCTCATAGTATTGAACACTCTCATAAGAGAGTTTTATTATTAATCTTGCATACCAAGCATTTTAGGATTTTAAGCAAATTACCATGCTATTAAGACTCTCAAAATAATCTAAGTGAAGCATGAGAGATCAATAGTTTCTATAAAACAAATCCACCACCGTGCTCTAAAAGATATAAGTGAAGCACTAGAGCAAAATTATATAACTCAAAAGATATAAGCGAAGCACATAGAGTATTCTAACAAATTCCAAATCAAGTATGGATCTCTCAAAAGGTGTGTACAGCAAGGATGATTGTGGTAAACTAACAAGCAAAGACTCAAATCATACAAGACGCTCCAAGCAAAACACATATCATGTGGTAAATAAAAATATAGCTCCAATTAAAGTTACCGATAGAAGTAGACGAAAGAGGGGATGCCTTCCAGTACACTAGTGGAAGGTGGAGTACTGCTTGTTAGACCAGTTTAGCGAACAAAACTCGAGCGGTCACTAGAGAGAAAATGGGCTATCCGGCTATTGACCACACACTCGCGTCGAAAAATGAGTCATAGAAAAATATTTTGCAACGACTAGGAAGAAAACACATTTACTATAAAATGGATCATATAAATGTAAGAGCCCCCAGTAAACTTGGGTAAAATAATTTTATGTATAATGATTGTATGTACCGAAGTACTTATATCATATCTGTGTTCACCCGAACTTTTAAACGCTTCTTAACTAACCGTCGACTTCTCCCTCTTTAGTCAAGGGCCGAAAAGTGTTATGTACTCCACCTGTCGAGAATATCGACGGTGCTTCCGATAACCAGGCAATCAGGCCATAATGTTGTAACAGACAAAGCACGCTCTGGGAACTTATGCTATATTACCGACGAAGTGTAAGAAGCATCTTCGAAGCAAATAGTACCCCCATCGACACCTTTCTTCGGTTGCACATTTTTACTATGAGACATGTGCAATAGATTTTTGTACTCATGAGTTCCGTTGTGTGCCGACCATGATTGAAAACAATAAGAGTGCTAGCTTTCGGCTTCACCCAGTCTGAGGTCCGAGCTCGGATGACCCGATCGTGACAATCGTAGAGGTGCTCCCTTTACTCCCTAGCCGAACAATCGGGAACGTAGGGGTAAACACAGGAGCAAGGCAACCCAGCTTGCGGAGCACTTAAGTCAACATGGTGCATATTGTGGCGTAATACACGAACAAGGAATGAAGCCATACAAATATAATCATATGCAAGAGGAAAGGCTGCCCCCAAGTAAACGGGGTATTTGAATTTGTGTGTCACAAACAAAGTTTTGACAAGGAGGTTTTTCACAAACAACTTTTTGCCATAAAAGTATAATGCTTGGTCGAACTGAACAAAATTGAAAACTAAATGTTTTTGAGCCTGAAAGCGACATAGCTGATTAATCTGCTCGGTATTGATGATGCGGTCCAAGCTTACGGCGGGATGAGCTCCCAGTCCCCAAGCCGGTCCCGAGATGGCAGATCAAAGAGCTCGACGCTCCGAAGTGGCGATATAGCACGGCGGATGCAGGCTGGCAGTGTGACGCCGAAGTACCCGCCGTGGGTTAATGAAGTGATGACAAAGCCCCCGGTCCAGCCGAGGTGACGCGGTGTGTTAATATGCCGAGGTGACAGCGCTGCCCAATCCAGATCATTTACCTATGCACAGAAGATAGTGCAAGCCGGAGATAATAGTAATAGTAATATATTTAAAAAAAGGATTGATGATTAATAATTTATGCAAAGTGAGTAATAAAAGAAATATGGCCCGTGTGCCAACACTCGATGAGGTAGAGCTCCCTCAGCGATGCCGATGTCCCAAGGCAACCGAACATGTCAGTATGGCAATTCGACCAGCAAGGTGATCAAGCCAGCTGATTTAGGCCGATTGGGACGATAACGTCGGCTTGCCAAAGTGACCGCGTGATGCAGTCAAAGTCGATTACCTACACATGTAAAATAGTGTAGTCCAACAATAATAATATAGATATATAAAAATCCTCATGTAATTAATTTACATAAAATAATTTATTTAAAGATATGTGGCCTGGCGCCGAAGTCAATATTGATGCAGGGCGTCGGCGTGATGCGGTAAAGGCGTGGCAAAGCCGAACCACCACTCGACCGTCGTTAATGCGGCCACCATTTGATAGACTTGTGTACAGATGATGGAACAAACCAGAGTAATAATTCCTCGAGAAAAATAAACCCAAACAAGCAAAAATTACTAGGATTACTAGCACCTGGTTTATTTGTTGTAGCAATCCGAAGAAAGGTGACTACCAAAATTGGCACTCGATCCACACATCCATTGCCTGATGGGCGATAAAGCGATGGCATGGCGACACTAGCAAAGGTTGGCTCGCCGAGGCAAAGCCCCCGGTCCAGCTAACACGACGAAGCTAATCGGCTGGTGACGCCGGAGTCACCGGAGTATGTTGATGAACAAATAGCAAAGTCCCCGATCCAGCCGAGGTGTCGAAGCCTCCATGTCAGCCGATGAGTCGAAGCAAGTCGGCTGGTGATGCCAAAGTCACCGGAGTTGGTTTGATGAAGATATGGTGAAAACCCCGGTCCAGCCGAGGTGACGGAGCGGGTCGGTAAGGACATGTTGCAGCTGTCGTGTCAGCTGAGGTATTGAAGCAGTTCGGCATGATGGACATTGGCTTGAAGAAGCAACAGTGCGGCCATGCTGATGCAGGTCATAACTTGTGACGCGGTCAATGCCGTCTTGACGAAGTGACCATGCGGCGATGCTGGTGTGCCTGCTATGTGTGATCCATAGGGTGGCGATATTGGTAATGATTTATCCTTTGCGATTCCGAACTCTTTATTCGGCTCGCCGAGATGATGATCCGAAGAAGTTGAGCTCGGCTCAACAAAGCAATGATGTGTCTAGTGTAGGTCGGCAGCCGTGAAGCAATATTGCCGGACTGGTTTGACACCAGCATGATGGTGAAGATTACCTCCGAAAAGGAGAAAAAATCGTGAGTATGTGTTCGAAAACAAAACGCAATACCCTAGAAATAGATTGTTCCAAAAAGGTTTTCCAATATCTCATTCATGACGAGAGATGATCTCAGGTCGGATTCGTATTCATGCAGCAAACAGATCTGAAAAGTGATACACTAATCGGAATGTTCCCGGAGTTTGAACAGTCGGATCGAGCTAAAATTTTGAGAGGTGGTAGATATGGAAATTCCGCAGCATATGAATGGTTGGATCTTCCGAATAACCTCCGATCTGGGATCTGGACACCATGCCCTAAACTCGTCCGGATTCCCGTCCATACTCGATAGGGCCCCAGTATATCAGAGATCGGCGGAGATTGCTCCACCGAAAGGCGACGAAAATTTACAAGGTTGTTGTAGACTCAATTCCGCACGATTCCACTGAAGGAATCGTCAAAGCAATGCTCGAGGAGGTGGTGGCAGCGGATACAAGTTTGTTGTTCGAAAGAATATCACGGTCGCCCGAGGGCAATGTTGACATTGAGCCCCCGAGCTCCAAGGATGATTCCTCGATGATCATGATAGAGGTAGGAGTTGATGTTTGATGAAGGCCATCGTCCAAACATGATGATTGTAGGCAGGGCACAGTCCTTGGTCAAGCCAAGGTGACCAGTCGAGCCGGCGATGAAGACACCGACGTTGCAGTTGATCTGCAGGCGAGCCATTGATCCTTTGTCGATCTCACAGCGAAACTCTCAGTGAAAGCACCATTGTCGGTGTCAAAACCAGTAGATCTAGTGGTAGGGGGTCCCGAGCTATGGATTCTCGGATCAATGGTAACAGGAATGAAGGAGACGATGTTTTACCTAGGTTCGAGCCCTCTTGATGGAGGTAAAACCCTACGTCCTGCTCTTGTTTATATTGATGGAGTATCAAGTACATAGTTGATCTACCTCGAGATCATATGTTGTGGTCTAAAACCTGAGGGTATGATGAATAATATCATAATAATCTAGCGACTAGCCTGGCCTCGGCTTATATAATGTACCGGAGGCCTAGGATAACAAGAGTCCTAGTCGAATACGTCGGTGGAGAGGAGTCCTTGTCTTGATCATCAAGTCTTGTGCAATCTTCCTCGTGTGAGGCATGGGCTACCCGAAGTGGCCCATGAGTGAACCGCCATGGGGGTCCTCGGCCCGATCCAGTTGGTCAGGAGACGTCGTGGTGAGTACCTCCTAGTCCAGGACACCATCAGTGCTCAGGGCCCCATTTTAACGTGCAAGTTATTTGCATGAAAAAAGAGTGGTTGGCCTCGAGAGGGTGCCTTGGAGGTGTCACAACTCGAGGTGCTGGCTGAGGTGCTGGTAGGGTCGTTCGTGGTCCCAGCTCAGGAGGCTCCTGCGAGTTAGCCGAAGAAAGAAAACATGGGACATAGCCGCGCTTGATGTCCTGCATGTGATCTTTCCGCAAGAAGATTAAGGCACCGAGGACCCGGTGAGGTGATGTGCATGGGCTCGGAATTTGTGCTTGAGATATGATTACACTTGTTGCTCTAGGATGAAGGCTCCACACCTTCCCTTTTCATGTAAATTTAGTGATAATCAAACATTGGCTTCTTATGCTAATGGTATATATGATTACTATGATGTGGAACAAATAGAATAATTTGTTGCTTTTAAGTGTGCTTATGAAATTGAATCTTTGTTTGAAATGTGAGAAAATTATGATGATGCTGTTTACATACCTGAAAATTTTGCTATACTTAAATATTTCTATGAGAATTATGAATATAATGCCAATATTAATGAGTTTATTGAGAAAGTCTCCGCTATCCAAGAAGAGATCAATATTTTGCATGAATATGTGGAAGAAGAAATTCTTGACACTATGAGCTCATTAGATGAAGAAGATGAGGAGGAGAGCGAAGAACAAAGGAAGGAGGAGTGGATTAATCACCCATGCCCACCTTCTAATGAGAGTAACTCTTCAACCCATGCATTGTTCAATTTCCCGTCGTGCCTAGCGAAGAATGAATGCTATGATGATTGCTATGGTCCCTTGAATTCGTTTGAAATATCCCTTTTTGATGAACTTGATGCTTCTATGCTTTTGGCCATGATGCCAATATGAATTGTGCTTATGGAGATGAACTTGCTATAGTTCCTTACATTAAGAATGAAATTGTTGCTGTTGCACCCACACATGATAGTCCTATTATCTTTTTGAATTGTCCCAACTACACTATATCGGAGAAGTTTGCGCTTATTAAGGATTATATTGATGGGTTGCGGTTTACTCCTACACAAGATGATTTTGATGAATATAATATGCATGTGCTTGCTCCTCCAACTTGCAATTATTATGAGAGAGGAACTACATCTCTGTCTCTCTATGTTTCCAATACGACAAAATTGCAAGAAACTATTTATATTATGCATTGGCCTTTACTTGATGTGCATGAATTGTTCTTTTATGACATAACGATGCATAGGAAGAGAGTTAGACTTTGTCGTTACTTGATATATGTTAGTTTTTGTGCTCACTACTAAATCACAAATCATTGTTAATTAAAACTAGCTTTGAAATACCTTGGGATCCGGGTGGATCCATTACTTGAGCACTATATGCCTAGCTAAATGGCTTTAAAGAAAGCGCAACCAGAGAGACAACCCAGAAGGTTTAGAGGGTCATTTATTTATTTTGTGTGCTTTTATAAAATTTAAAAACAAAAAAATGAAGTGGGGAACCTAAAACTTTTTTCAAAAAGAAAGTGAAAGTAAGAAAGACGAGCACTCTTGAAGTGGGGGAGCTCCTTGAACTTTGTTCATAACCATGGTGTCGGCGTTCTGGGACCGTGGGTGCCCAGACTTGCCTGCCTGCGGCCCAGAGCGTGGCTCCACCAACAGCCTGGTATGGCCCATCTTCAACAACAACAACTCAAGACCCTCGCGAGGGGCCAAGCCTTACGAGGCGGACGACACCAAGACCTCCCTAGGGGCAGCCTCTCTAGGCTAGCTCCTGAGGAGCGGAGATATCTATGCAAGGGGCACCGGGCGAGGTTCACGTGACGTGAGCCATGACGACCAAGGCCAGGCGAGCGCCAGCGGGCGCAGTGTACCAGTTTCCTCTTTGGTGCTAAGGCGGCAAGCGCGGGGCCCCGAGGCATCAGGAAAAGGTTTCCATATTGGTGCAACAAGACCAAGACCCCTAGGATGGCATGACGGGGGTCATCGCGGAACCCACATCAGCATCACCACCAGAGCCTTTGGCAGATGAAGACCATCTATTGTCAGGATAGCTCGTGCTAGTTGTCTCCCTTCGAACTTGGCCGTTGTGGGATCCCTTCCCTCGTAACATTTGGGAAGAGGACCAAGGCCTCTATAAATAGGACCTAGCCACCACCATAGAAGAGGAGAGGAGAGAGGGAGATTGATCTTGGATTGGATCCGTTCCATCCTCACATGCACCAGCTCACCGAGCTCAAGAACACCTCTCATTTTGAGGCTGTTTATCCACTCTACCAGTTCATCCTTAGCCCTCGAGGCAATCCACCACCACACTGGAGTAGGGTATTACACCACACGGTGGCCCGAACCAGTATAAACCCCTGTGTCTCGTGTTCGTTGGGTTCGTCGAGCTAGGCCATGGAATCGTCGAGCAAGCGAGCTAGGGGGAGAGAGTACTTCACACGCACCCCAGAGTTCGAACCTCACAAGGGTTTGCCGGAGCCCGTAATCTGACATTTGGCGCGCCAGGTACGGGTGCGCCAAGGCTTTTTATCCGTCGATTCACGTTTCATCGCTCCACCAGTCCCATGGCCAACGCTCGTTGAGCTTGTGCTGAGAGCCGGGCTTCTCTCACCGCTCGCGTCGCCCAGAGAGCGCCCGTCGGTGGACCTCCTTGCTGCTCTCCATCACCCGCTGCCAACGCCGCCATTGGCCCATCAGCAAACGAGCAGCATGCATCATCACTGCGCCCCTCCATGCGGCGGGACAGATGCACCGCCACCCCGTTGCTGACTTCGGTCGGTTCGCTATACCACGCTTGCCGCGGGCCTGCGGATGCGCAGGCTGCGCTGCTCATGGCGCACGAGCTCCTGCTCTACCGTCCCGTCGACGACCTCTATAGGGACTGGCTAGACCGCATTGCTAAGCTCTTCACCGCCGCTGGGGGCTCTCCTGCACCATCACTCTTGCTACCTCGTCCGCCTCCTACTACAGGCGACGTGGCTGACGGAGCGCCTCGTCCACCTCCACTTCAAGATGTCGCCCTCGCAAGAAGCGCGGCCCTGTGGTGCGACCCACCACGCGGTGTGCCCACACACGAAGAAGGAAGCTGCCAGGTGGTCGCTCGGCCGCAAGAAAACGCTCCTGCACTCCCTGCACCACCATGTCAAGACCGTGCGCATGGGTACCAAGACGAGGCTCCACCTCGATGGCGAGCTCCAGTGACCACAGAGGGTTGTCGCGCCTTCACACCTGAGCTTTGCAGCGTTGCCTGGCCCGGCAAGTTCAAGCCTGACCTGCCTCCGGGCTATGACGGCACCCCTGACCCAGCTGAGTTCTTGCAGCTCTACGAGCTGAGCATCCAGGCGGCCAACGGTGATGAGCAAGTCATGACGAACTGGTTTCCCAAGGCCCTCAAAGATGGCGCGCGCTCGTGGCTCTAGAACTTGCCCGCGGGATCGTTCTCCTCCTGGGGAGAGATGCGCGAGTGCTTCTTCGCGATTTCCATGGCACTCGCGACCGCCCGCCTATCGCTGGTGACCTATAGCGCATGAAGCAGTAGCCAGCAGAGAATCTGCAAAAGTATATCCAGCATTTCAACAGTGTTTGCCTCAAGATCCCCAAGGTGAGAGATGAGGCCATCATCTCAGCATCTCTGATGGCGTCCGTGATGTCAAGATGAAGGAGGAGCTTGCCATCCACAAGGACATGTGCATGGCTCTGGAGATGTTCAACATGGTGACCAAGTGCGCTAGAGCTAAGGAGGGGCGCCTCTCCCTGCTCGAGCTTCCAGTCGCCGACCCAGAAGATAAGAAGGCCAAGACCAATGACGTGGAGCGCAAGGGAGCGGCCGTGCTAGTGGTGAAGCCAGAAATGAAGCGTGGCTATGACCACCCCGAGTCATCCAAGGCCAACCGCCCATTCTGCGCCTTCGACAAAGTGCACAACCACAACACCAACGACTGTCAAGAGATCAGAGCCATCCGCGATGGGCGCTTCGGCCGATGTCCCGAGTGCAATGACCGAGGCTACGACCGAGGAGGATGAAGTGGAGGACGGGGACGACTGCGGCCCCCGCCAGGAGTGGCGCGACCGGCCTCACGAGGACAGCTGGCAGGACCAGCCTCGTGAGGGCGCCTGGAGGGATCAGCCTCGTGAGGACCGACCTCAAGGCAAGGCTGGCCTTCCTACATTGCCAGCACTGCCAAGGAGGAACGACGACCTCACCAGGACGAGGGGGCTGGGGGCTTCCAGGAGCCGCGCGACATCACATGCATCTTGGGCGGCGCTCAGGCCCCAGCCTCCCAGCGCATCTTCAAGCAATTCATGTGTGAGGTGAACGCAACTCTCCACAGGCTCGAAGCCACGCGCCCTCTCAGGTGGTCCAAGTGCAACATTACCTTCAGCTCGTCTGACAAGCTCAAGTGCGCGGCAACTACCGACGCCCTCCCAATGCTCTGCTCACCCATCATCAGCAACATCCTTGTCACCAAAACCCTCATCGACGGTGGCGTAGGGATCAATGTTTTCTTTGTTGAGACGTTCGACTGCCTCCAGGTGTCGTATGATCAGCTGCAGCCGACCAAGCCCTTCTCATGAGTGACCGATGGCTCCACCACCACGATAGGGCTGGTCTGCCTCCCTGTCACCTCCGGCAAGCGCGACAACTACCGCATCGAGCTCATCGACTTCGATGTCGCCCACATCCGCCTGCCGTACAATGCCATCCTTGGGTATCCGGCCCTGACCAAGTTTATGGCAGTGACCCACCATGGCTACAATGTCCTCAAGATGCCAGGCAGCGACCCATCACGGTCACCTGCGAGGAAAAGGACGTGGTGTGCTCTCTCGAGCTTGCTGACCAGGCTGTGACGGCCGAAAACCCAGATAACGAAGGCAACGTCTACCCTCCTAAGGCTGTCCCCAAGAAGAAGAAGCAGTTGCTCTGCTAAGGGCTTCAGGAGGGCCGAGTCTCCAGCGGCACCACCTCAGGATCTGCGCCCGTGGATGGGGCGCCTTCCTCCCTCGCATAGGAAGGCGCGCCCGGCGCCCTTCTCAAGCTCGGCTTAGGGGCTCTCTTCTGGAGGGCCTCTGACTTAGCCAATGTAACGAGGGAGGCGCTCAGGTGCGACATGGAGGAATGCTTCAACACACGCTTCCCTCATCAGGGCACAAGGCACGAGTTGCCTGGTGCTCAGGAGTTCATCACCAAGACCACCAAGGAGCTTCAAGAGGCAAGAGCCATGCGTGGAGACCACCGCCCACCACCTGGCGCAGCTCCTTGTCTTGGTGGGGACAACGAGCTGCGCGTCTGCGTCGACGTTCCAGGGCTCAACAGGGCCGCATCTCAGGGGCGCTTCTGGTGATGGAGCGTTGCTTGGTGCGAGGGTCCCCCACACAGCTACGTTCGCATGCCCTTCGGTCTGCCGAACGTAGTTGTCGCCTTCCACTGGCTCATGCAGGGCACCCTGGCGGCTCGCCAGGCCGTCATGGGGAGGAGGAGTCGGAACCTCCGGGGTCCCCTGGGAACCGGCCGCCGGACGACTCATCAGGAGCGACTTCTTCAGCGCACATCTTCAGCTGCTCCAAAACCTCTTCAACAACGGTGCTAGGTGACATTTTCTGGTTTATTCAACTGGGGGCGCCCCTCGGGCTGCATCATCCCAAGGTCACACAGGCTTGTCCCTACAACATGTATCTTTTTGCATCTTAGGCTTATCTGTTGGGGGCTCCCCTCGGGCTGCATCATCCCCAGGCCGCATGGGTCCGTCCCTGTGGCATGTATCGTTCTTGCATCTATTCTGAACTAGCTTGCCTCCTTGCATGGGTCACCTTATGATTATCACTCGCCAGTCCGGCACTTCGATGCCATGAACATCGTACGCCCTCGCAAACCCACTCGCGATGGCCTCATGATTAAGGACTGACACGGCATCTATGCTCTGGTTCGTCCCTGCTGCGTTGCTAAATCCAACAGGCCGAGCTCCCGTGTATGTCAACTCCCATGGTCCTTAGTGCTTGGCCCTCGCATGAGCTAATCGCGGGCGGATTAGTGAGGGTGCGCGACATGGTGCCTCGTCACCACGGGAGCTGCATGCCGGTTGTTTTTCTTCAGGATTTTCGCATGAGAAGACTGGCCACGACGTTTGTGCTCGGGTCTGTCCCTACAACGTCGATAAACCCAACGACTGAGCTATGTTTGGCGGGCCGGCCCCATTCACGTCACCTCCTGGGCTCGTTGGTGTCTGGCCTCCTCATGCGATCACCTCAAGAGATTTATTCGGCGCAGGTCACCTAACCATCTCACAGGACCACCACAGCTATCAAGAATCAAATTCAGGTACAACCCACCTTGAGGTAGGGCCTCGTGAGTCCCGTGCTAGCTCACGAGTGCCCAAACATACCTCATCTAGTTCTGCCATGAAAGCCACATGTCAGGGCGGGGCTGTACACGCCCCGGGGGCTCCACTAAGAGGGAGCCCTCACCCACGCACCAGTGGAAGCACCATGCTCCATGCTAGCAGTCACCACGGTCAAGGAGCGGCTATGCGCATGCAAGTGCGGAAGCGCTATGCTCCGCGCTGGTGATAAACAATTGAGGGCGGTCCCATGGCTGCATCAACCTTAGGGAGCCACTCAACTCAGTGTCTAGCCTCCTCGCAATGCTTTCCCCTCAGGAGAGTCGCTAGAGGGGGCTGGGCACAGGGGCTACGCTCAGGTCACAGGTAGCATACGCCGCCCTGCCAGGTCTCTCAGACCTGGTCGTCGCGAGCCCCTCCTGAGCGGGACCTCAGCAAGGACAGATATGGAGGTCTATTTGAGCGTCAAAGGGGACTCCTGAGCATCGCGATTTAGGAGCCTAACTGGCCATGTAGCCCCTCACCCCTTAGTCTCGTCCTCGCGATCTGGACAACCCAACGGCGGCTGAGGTACGTGCGGGGTCGGGCCCTGCCGACATAGAACACTAAGGCCTACTTTTGCATCTCCTTCCCGCGGGCCGTTTATGCGTCAAGGGGGGCTGCTGAGCATCGTGACTCGGGAGCCTAGATGTCCACGTAGCCCCTCACCCATTGGTCTCGTCCTGGTGATCTGGACAGCCCAACGGCGGCTGAGGTATGCGCGGGGTCGGGCCCTGCCGACGTATAACGTCAAGAAAACGGGAAGGAAATTGCAGAATCTTAACAAAATATTACAAAACATATTGTTCCTCAAACACCAAACAGAAGTTTTGATGCCTCCACGAGGCACGTTGCATATTGCAGGAAAGTAAAAATGGGAAGGAGCACCATCGTCCACCAGCAAGCCTCCTCTTCTGCCTTGGGCGCTGTCATCAGGGAGTGCCTCCCCGTCGGTAGCGTCGCCGTCGCCCGTGCCGTCACGCGTGGTCGCGGGATCGACGGCACCTTCAGCAAGAAGTGCAGGATCGATAGCAAGGAACTTCTTAAATAGGGCCTCCACCTGGCCCTTCATGGCTTCTGCAGCAGCTATGCAGCGCTCTTCATCCACAGGCTCAAGTAGGACACCGTGGTCAGCATCAAGGTCGCGAAGATGAAGGTGGCTGAAGACGCGCGCCAGGGCTGATGAGGAGAGCGCGCGGGCTTCCCCCTCCACCATAGGGCTGATCCCATTGACGACACCCTCGAGCACCATGACTAGCTGAGGGAGTAGCTAGGTGGGGCCATCATTATCAGTCACCAACGGCACACCAAGCCCTTCTCATAGAGCTCCTGCAGTGCCTCGCGAGACCTCAGCTCAAGGGATTTGAAGGCCATGCGATCTTCAGCAAGAACCTTCGCCTTGGCCTTCAACTGGGCCTTCTCCGCCTTCATATTCTTCTCTAGCTCCTCCATACGGCGGGGCTCCATGGCCTGCGCCCGTGCCAGCTACTCCAGCTCGGTGTCATGGCCGGTGGCCGCGTCTTGTCCAGCCTTCAGCCTCTCCTCCCGTGCCCCGTGCTGGCGAGCCTCGACATCGCGTTCATTGCACAGGCTCTCCAGCTTGGCCTCCGCCACCCGGCAACACGCCTTGGCGTCCTCAGCACCCCTCAATGCCACCTCACGCGCGGCGCTGGCTAGGTCGGCAGCCCGCTTACCCTCCTCAGAAGCAGCCACAGCCTACCCCCACGCCGCCCTCACGGACGCATCAGATCGCAACCACCCCGCGACCAGCTCCAGTCGCCCTGACGCCAGCCGACTGTCGGTGCCCTAAAGGTCATTATGAAGATGGATCAGTGCGAGAAGGGCGTCCTGCATGGTGTCAGGCGAACCAAGAGGATAACGGCCCAGCGACGCGACAGAAGGGGTAAGAGACGGCATCAGCGCTAGGGTATGCAACATCGCGGCAGCAGAAGGAGCCGGGGGCTCCTGAGCCTTTGCAGCCTCAGCAGGTGAGCTGGGGGCGGAGGCCTCAGGAGTCAGCTTTGCTGTGGAGATTGCCTTCTCCCGAGAGCAGGCTCCTGGAGCTCGCGAGGATGACCCGGACGCTGGGGCTCGGGAGCCATCGCCATCCCTCCGCGTCGGAGGAGGCGCGACACCAGCTGGCTGCGGAGCCTCCAGGGTTGTGGTCGCCCCCTTCTTCTTCTCCGCCATCGATGTTGGCCTACAAGAAGGGACATCAAGAAACTACAACAAGGACAGGAACGAAGGATTAGGATGAAGCACTTATTGATCTACGGCGGCGTACTCCCTCAGCCTCTTCTGGAGCACAAAGCCCGAAGGATTCACGACCTAGGGCATGAGCATGCGAGCACGAGGACCGGGCAAGAGCACGGCGGCTGGGCCCGCGGCTGCACCGGCCGGCCATGCAGCGGAAGCGTCGCCTCGAGAGATCAGTGATGATCTCCCCTTCTTTGGGACCCCGGCCAGCTGCTTCGTCGGAGGGGTGCCTCTAGACCTTATGGTGACCCCGGTGGGGTTCGGCGACTCCCTAACTGGATGTTCCGCGGCCTCATCATCGTCAGGGAAGGCGTGGTGGCGATCCACCATGTGAAGAGGGGAACTCTTCCCGCCCCCTCCAGGGTTGCCTCCAAGTCAGGCCTCTCCTCCTCGCTGGACTCGCCAGAAGACACCATCATCGGGCCTGCCACCATTGGGCCCCAGAAGGCGCTGGCGGCTCGAGCCCGCCCTCGTTGAAGACGGGCATGGCGGCAACAATCTCTGCCCCGTCTGGGCGGCGGTACAATGGAAGATGGGTATCAGACAGATACCCATGATCCTCCGGGACTAGGAGGTGGTGAACCTTGTCCAGCTCCTCGTCGGACAAGGCATCTGGGCGCAGGCGGAGGTCACCTCCTTCTTCCATGAGCCTCCACAAGGGGCGCGAGCGCGACTGGACCGGGGCCAGGCACTGCGACGGGAACTCCTTGAAGATCATGGCCCCTGTCAACTTCTCCACCTTTGGATGGTCCAACTTCAGGTCGGCCTCCATCCTTGCCAGCATCTGCTCCGCCCTCGGGTCGGTGAGCTTCTTGCTAATCCACCCCTCGTGAGGCACTGGCCTCCCCGTTGGCAGTACCAGCTGAGGGTAGGGGATCTTGGCATCCATGAGGACCCATTTGTTCCGGAAGCCCTCTTCCTTCTTCCCGGCTCTCGAGATGGCGTTGCTCCCATTTGCCGCAACGAAGTTGGCGCCCCAGTGCATGGCGCGCCATCCTTGTTCCGGAGGTAGAAAAAATGGCGAAGCAGCGCCACAGACGGCATCACCCCCACGAATGTTTCGCAGTAGAAGGAGAAGATCGACAGGAGAAGGAAGGAATTGGGATGAAGGTGGAGGGTGTGGAGCTTGTAATGGCGGAGGACGGCATAGAAAAATTCAGGGAAGGGGGGACTAGCCCGGCGAAGATGTTGTGCACGAAGAAGGGGTAGAAAGTACTACCCGGGGCCTCCGGCTTGTTGGAGCCAGCCTAAAGCGCGGTCTCTCCCCCCTCATTGCTGTCGGCCGCCGCCATCAGGAGCGCAGTGGCGAAGTTCTTTTCCGGGACCGAGGGCGCGCTCAAGGCAGGCTCGTACCAGGAAGGCGAGTGCACAACCTTCACCTTGTCGACTGCGAGCTCAGGGAGCATTTCCGGTCGATCGGGAGTCTCTTTGAGCGAGGAGGAGAAAGGGGATCTGGAGCAAGGTGAAGGGAGGCGATGGAAGCTCTGCGGCACGCGCCAACCTTTTGTCAGTCAAGGACAGTTGCCGAGGCAGCATGGGGAAGTGGAGGCACCCACGTCTCGTCAATCACCACTCGTCGGTCCAGGCCGCAGGCGGCTGGGGCCCGTGGTACTCCGCACTTGCCCTTTGGCTTCGCCTCGAAGCCAAGCTCGAGCGCGCCTAGGGCCCGGGGGCTACTATTGGCATTCTAGGACCGGGGGTGCCCAGACTTGCCTGCCTGACGCCCAGAGCGTGGCTCCACCAATGGCCTATTACCGCCCATCTTCAGCAGCAACAACTCAAGACCATCACGAGGGGCCAAGCCTCGCGAGGCGGAGGACGCCAAGACCTCCCAAGGAGCAGCCTCTCTAGGCTGGCTCTTGAGGAGCGGAGATATCTATGCAAGGGGCACCTCGCGAGGTTCACGTGACGTGAGCCATGGCGACCAAGGCCAGGCGGGCGCCAGCGGGCGTAGTATACCAGTTTCTTCTTTGGTGCTAAGGCGGCAAGCGCAGGCGTAGGGTCTCGAGGCATCAGGCAAAGGTTTCCATATCGGTGCAACAAGACAAAGGCCATCAGGACGGCAGGCCGGAGGTCATCGCGGAGCCCACAGCAGCATCACCACCAGAGCCTTTGGCAGGAGAACACCACCTTTTGCGAGGATAGCTTGTACTAGTTGTCTCCCTTCGAACTTGGACATTGTGGGATCCCTTCCCGCCTAACATTTGGGAAGAGTACCATGGCCTCTACAAATAGGACCTAGTCACCACCATAGAAGAGGAGAGAAGAGAGGGAGACTAATCTTGGATTGGATCCATTCCATCCTCACATCCACCAGCTCACCGAACTCATGAACACCTCTCCTCCTGAGGCTGTTTATCCACTGTACCAGTTCATCCTTAGCGCTCAAGGCAATTGTAACAGCCCGGATGTAACTTGCCATATTTGTAACTCCGACTCTTGCCATTTTCGGCTTTAAGTTATGAGATTCCCTTCGTGGTTGGGTTTTGTCTTTCGTTTTGCATTTTGTTCATGTCATGCATTTCATATCATGTCATCATGTGCATCGCATTTGCATACGTGTTCGTCTTAGGTGTCCAAACCTTTTCCCTGTTATCCGTTTCGCAATCCGACACTCCCACATGCACCGGCGCACCCCTCTTGTCTCTTTTCGTGAGTGGGAGTAAAACATTCTCGGAATGGGCCGAGATTTGTCAAGTGGCCTTGGTATACCACATGTAGACCGCCTGTCAAATTCTGTTCCATTTGGAGGCCGTTTGATGCTCCAACGGTTAACTGGTAACCACAAAAGACTCTTTGTATTGCAGCCCAAGACTCGTCCAAAACAGCCCAATAACCTATCTAAACTACCTCTATGTCCTCCATCGTTGGATCACGATCGTGTGGGCAAAAACTGCACCTCATTTGGACTAAAGTGGCTCATTTCCTTCCAACCAAAGAATCTATCACAGCAGCTCAGCTGGCAGAGCTATACACCTCCAGGATTGTCTCCTTGCACGACATTCCGCAAGTGATTTCTTCAGACCGCGGAAGCATTTTCACCTCCAAGTTCTGGGACTCCTTCTAGAAGTCCATGGGAACCAACATTCGCTTCAACACAACTTTCCATCCTCAAACTAGTGGCCAAGTCGAGCGAGTCAACCAAATCCTTGAAGATATGCTCAGAGCTTGTGTCATCTCCTTCCGTATGAAGTGGGAGGATTGTCTTCCATATGCCGAGTTCTCCTACAACAACAGCTTCCAAGCGAGTTCGGGCAAGGCCCAATTCGAAATTCTCTATGGCAGAAAGTGTCGTACTCCTCTCAATTGGTCAGAGACTGGTGAACACCAACTTCTTGGCAATGACTTAATCACAGAAGCTGAAGAAATGTGTAAATTCATCCTTGAAAATCTCAAAGCCGCGAAATCGCACCAGAAGAGTTACTATGATAGCAAGCACCGTGACTTGGCTTTCGAGATCGGAGACCATGTCTACCTCTGCGTCTCTCCAATGAAAGGCACTCCTCGCTTTGGTATCAAAGGGAAGCTTGCCCCTAGATATGTGGGTCCTTTCAAGATCACTGGCAAAAGAGGCGATCTCGCTTATCAACTTGAGCTTCCGCCCAACTTCGCAAACTTGCCTGATGTGTTTCACGTGTCACGGCTTCGCAAGTGCTTCAAGACTCCTGAGCGCACCATCAACTTTGAAGATATCGATCTCCATTATCATGAGCATCCCGTTGCTATTCTTGAAGAAACCGAGCGCAAGACTCGCAAGAAGTCAATCAAATTCCTGAAAGTCAAGTGCTCACACCATTCCGACCGAGAAGCCACCTGGGAACGCAAGGATCACCTCCATTCTGAATATCCGGAGTTCTTTCAGTCCTAGATCTCGGGACGAGATCCTCTTGTAGTGGTGGAGTGTTGTAACACCCCGGATGTAACTTGCCATATTTTTAACTCTGACTCTTGCCATTTTCGGCTTTAAGTTATGAGATTCCCTTCATGGTTGGGTTTTGTCTTCCGTTTTGTATTTTGTTCATGTCATGCATTTCATATCATGTCATCATGTGCATCGCATTTGCATATGTGTTCGTCTCATGCGTCCAAACCTTTTCCCCGTTGTCTGTTTTGCAATCCGACACTCCCACATGCACCGGCGCACCCCTCTTGTATCTTTCGTGAGCGGGAGTAAAACTTTCTCGGAATGGGCTTAGATTTGTCAAGTGGCCTTGTAACACCACCGGTAGACCGCCTGTCAAATTTCATTCCATTTGGAGGTCGTTTGATGCTCCAACGGTTAACCGGGTAACCGCAAAATCCTCTTTGTGTTGCAGCCCAAGACCCCTCCAAAACAGCCCAATAACCCATCTAAACTACCTCCATGTCCTTTGATATGTCCCCAACGTATCTATAATTTTTTATTGCTCCATGCTATATTATCTACTGTTTTGGACATTATTGGGCTTTATTATCCATTTTTATATGATTTTTGGGACTAACCTATTAACCGGAGGCCCAACCCAGAATTGCTGTTTTTTTTGCCTATTTTAGGGTTTCAAAGAAAAGGAATATCAAACGGAGTCCAAACGGAATGAAACCTTCGGGAACGTGATTTTCTCAACAAACAAGACCTAGGAGACTTGGACCGTACGTCAAGACACAAAAGAGGAGGCCACGAGGTAGGGGGGCGCGCCTACCCCCCAATGCGCGCCCTTCACCCTCGTGGGCCCCCTGTTGCTCCACCGACATACTCCTTCCTCCTATATATACCTACGTACCACCAAATGATCAGATACGGAGCCAAAACCCTAATTCCACCGCCGTAACTTTCTGTATCCACGAGATCCCATCTTGGGGCCTGTTCCGGAGCTCCACCAGAGGGGGCATCGATCACGGAGGGCTTCTACATCAACACCATAGCCCCTCCGATGAAGTGTGAGTAGTTCACCTCAGACCTACGGGTCCATAGTTAGTAGCTAGATGGCTTCTTCTCTCTTTTTGGATCTCAATACAATGTTCTCCCCCTCTATTGTGGGGAACTATTCGATGTAATCTTCTTTTTGCGGTGTGTTTGTTGAGACCGATGAATTGTGGGTTTATGATCAAGTCTATCTATGAACAATAATTGAATCTTCTCTGAATTCTTTTATGTATGATTGGTTATCTTTGCAAGTCTCTTCGAATTATCAGTTTGCTTTGGCCTACTAGATTGATCTTTCTTGCAATGGGAGAAGTGCTTAGTTTTGGGTTCAATCTTGCGGTGTCCTTTCCCAGTGACAGTAGGGCAGCAAGGCACGCATTGTATTGTTGCCATTGAGGATAACAAGATGGGGTTTTCATCATATTCCTTGAGTTTATCCCTCTGCATCATGACATCTTGCTTAAGGCGTGTAGCGACCCGACCTCAAACGGTCAATTCTCTGTGCTTCAGTGTCATCCCTGGATCAGTAATGCTGACACACACAGTACTCGAAGGATTTATAACAGAGTAGCAATCACACACTTATTACATCGAATGTCTCAAAAGAGAACTTATTACAATAATATGGCTTAAGGCCATCTAACACGATAACAGCGGAAGGCTTGGAAGATAAAGTGAGTCCATCAACTCCAACGGCATGGCTGAGCTGCACGGCAATGACCTAACGAACCTTACTCCTCGTCTGAAAAGTCTGGAACGTAATATGTTGCATCCCGAAAACGGGTCAGCACATGGAATATGCTGGCAAAGTAACACAGTAGAGCAAGAACAAAATAATGCTATCACTACATGCATATTTGGCTGGTGGAAATCTCTATGGTTACAGTTTTGCGAAAAGCCAATTTTTCCCTACAACAAAGGAATAGATTTTAATTTAACTATCATGGTATTTGAAACATCATTGAGAAGGTTCCTCCAACTCCATCCCAATTAAGGTAATTATCAACCCAACAATATTAATTTAGAGTGATGAGATACTTAAGATACTCCAAGTACTAGATACTCAAGATTGTCCATAAAGGGGACACAGCTAACCATGAGTAGTTTGTACTCTCTACAGAGGTTTGCGCACTTTTCCCCACAAGACTCGATCGCCTCCGTTGGATTTCTCTCACTACGTGGTGTTTGAGAAACGGATGACCGAGACACAGTCTTTCAGAAACATTAACTCTCTACTCCAGGTAGACCATACCAAACCTACAAACCCACTACCTGCTGATCTACCTCTTCAAGAGCTTCACGTAATTTACTCAACTATGCTAGAGCCCATAATAGCTTGTGGATGCACACGGAAGTTTCTAGCATGAATCATCTCAGTTCCCTTTGAGCCTGGGTCGCGGTCCATAGGAAGATCACACAGGTACTCCGGGATTTCCAAAAATACAGGCAACACTGGGTACTCCAGGTGCCTCAATCCACCCAGATGTGTATTTAAGTTGCCACCTTACGTTGAACCATTAATTAACAATCTCACATCTGTCATGGATTTCACTCACCCAAACCATGTCTACGAGCATAGCATTGCAATATAAGCAACGCGTAGAAGTAACTCCCAAAGGTTTGAATGTAACAGGGTAATAGGTTCTACCTCATCAACTAATTCCCAACCCACATGTTAATGACATCCTAACCATGCAATGTTTGAGGATTGAAACTAATGCATAAAAACTGGGTGGTAAAGGGATATGATCAAAGTGTTACGTGCCTTGCTGACGATCCGCGAAACCTAGAGACTCCAAATAACACGCTTCGCACTCCGAGAATTCTATCGCAAGCAAACAATAGCATACATAAGCAACAATCAAAGAAGCACGGGTAAAACTCAAATGAGAAGATCTAACCGGAAAGTTCAACTTAAGAACTCTGGTTTTTAAGAAGAATCAAACCAAATGGAGCAACGAAACTCAAACGGCGAAAGAAACAAGATCCGTTTACTAATCTGAACTAGGGTTAAATTTTATAGTACCAAAGTCTTGTTCAAGTTGGTTAAGCGGAAATAGGGTCCTGAGACAAAGATCTAGGCTCCTAAATCGCCTGATTCCGACTAATGAGCGAAAAGGAAAACTAAAACGAAAATCGGATCAGAAATCGCGATCAAGAATAATCGCGGAAAAATCTGATAAAAGAAAACTGATGAACAGGCTAATGAACGAGTGTTCGTTATCTATAACTAACGAGCACAAACCGTTCGTTGAAACGAACGTTCGGACGAACGTCCGCTAAATAGAAGAACCGGGAAAAACCGGCGAACCGATCTAGAAAATGAACGGCGTTAACCTCGGCGAGGTCCGGCACGGCGGGGCTCCGGCGAGGGGTGGAGTGGCGCGGGCAGCTGCGGAGGCGCGGGCAGCAGGCGGCGGCGGCGGCAGCTCACGGCGAGGGCGGCGCGGCAGCGCGGCAA
>NC_041384.1:264457966-264503518 GCF_002162155.2 Triticum dicoccoides
GGTGGCTCGGCAATGGCGTCGGGCGGCGCGGCGGCGTTGGCGACGGCTCGCGGCGGGGTGTGGCTCCAGGGTGGCGGGGTGGCTGCGGCTTTAAAGGGGAGGGGTGGTGCCTTGTGGGAGGGGGCACGACGGGGACGAGGAGTCCAAGACGGACTCCTGTCGACGGCGGCGGCGGCGCGGTCTCCTGCCAGGAGACGGCGGCGCGGGGGCGAGGTGGGCCGGCGGCTGGGCTTCGGCCCAGTCGGCCTAGGTGCGCTCTTTTTTTTAAAACAATTCCGCCGAACTCAGAAAAATCCTAGGAAATAAAATAAAATTCTAAAAATGCCAAAACAAATTTTTACCATCTAAATAAAAAATTTAGAACAAGATGAACATTTTCTTGGCCCGAAAATGCAATTTTGAAAAACGTGCAATTTTTCCTAATTGCAAATAAAATCCAAATAAAATCAAATAAATGATTTTAATATTTTTCCTCCAATATTTCAATTATTTTGGAGAAGTCATATTGTCTCCTCTCATATATCTTATTATGAAATATTTTTCGGAGAGAGAAATAATCAAAATCAAAAGTCCTCGTTTCATTATTTGATAAAAATCAAATATGAACACCGGGAAATCCCCAACTCTCTCTGAGGGTCCTTGAGTTGCTTAGGATTTTGAGGATTGCGGAACGAAAATGCAATAAAATATGATATGCATGAATGATCTATGTATAACATTGCAAATTGAAAATTTGGGATGTTACAAACCTACCCCCCTTAAGATGAATCTCGCCCTCGAGATTCGGGTTGGCTAGCAAATAGGTGTGGGTGGTCTTTGCGAAGGTCATCCTCTCGTTCCAAGGTGGCTTCATCCTCGGTATGGTGGCTCCACTGAACTTAGCAAAACTTGCTGACCTTGCTGCGGGTGACTCAGCTAGCAAACTCAAGAATCTTAATTGGCTTCTCCTCATAAGTCAAATCACTGTCCAACTGAATCGCCTCCATGGGTACTGTATCTCTTAATGGTATTTCAGCCATCTCAGCATAACACTTCTTCACCTGTGAAACGTGGAACACGTCATGAACTCCTGACAGTCCTTCAGGTAACTCCAACTTGTAGGCAACTTCTCCCATCCGTTCCAAAACATGATACGGTCCTACAAATCTCGGGGCTAACTTTCCTTTAACTCCAAAACATTTCACTCCTCGCAAGGGGGATACTCGCAGATATGCTCTGTTTGCAATTCATAGGTTACCTCCTTGTGTTTTGAGTCTACATAACTCTTCTGCCTGGACTGTGCAATCTTTAGTCTATCACGAATCAAATTAACCTTCTCTTCGGACTCCTTGATCAAGTCTGGTCCAAACAACTGTCGGTCTCCTACTTCATCCCACATTAACGATGTCCTGCACCTTCGTCCATATAGGGATTCGAACGGTGCCATCTTCAAACTGGCTTGGTAGCTATTGTTGTATGAGAACTCTACGTAAGGCAAATTGTCATCCCAACTAGATCCATAATCTAGCGCACATGATCTCAACATATCTTCCAGAATCTGGTTGACTCTCTCAGTCTATCCATCCGTCTGCAGGTGAAATGCGGTACTGAACTCCAATCTCGTACCCAAAGTCTGGTGTAACTGATGCCAAAACTTTGAGGTAAACTGCGTTCCTCTATCTAATACGATAGTCCTCGGAACTCCATGCAGACATACGATCCTGGACATATATATCTTGGCCAACTTCGCACTTGTATAAGTGGTTTTCACTGGGATAAAGTGAGCCACTTTGGTCAAGTGATCAACTACTACCCATATGGAATCATATCCTGATTTGGTCCTGGGTAATCCGGTGATAAAGTCCATGCCAATTTTATGCCACTTCCATTTGAGTATCGGCATAGGCTATAACAATCCTCCCGGCTTTTGATACTCTGCCTTCACCCTCTGACATACATCACATACGGCTACATACTCGGCAGTATCCTTCTTCATACCCGTCCACCAGAAACATTCCTTCAAATCCAAATACATCTTGGTGTTTCCGGGGTGTATCGAGTATGGTGAGTCATGGGCCTCCTGTAGTATTAACTTCCTGATTCCTGTGTTATTGGGCATGTATATCATGTCCTCAAACCATAGGGTATCATGCTCATCCTCACGAAAACATTTGGCCTTTCCTTTGCTCATCTTCTCCTTTATCTCGACAATCTCTTTGTCATCCTTTTGAGCTTCTCGAATCTTCCCCAACAATGTCGACTGAACTTCCATTGTTTCAACAAAACCTTTAGGAACAATCTCTAATCGAAGTTCCATGATATCCTCTGCTAACTCCTTTGGCACTCCCTTACTTGCAAGGATATTAGCATAAATCTTCTCGCTCAAAGCGTCTGCTACGACGTTGGCCTTTCCTGGATGAT
Source organism: Triticum dicoccoides (assembly GCF_002162155.2). NCBI lineage: Eukaryota > Viridiplantae > Streptophyta > Magnoliopsida > Poales > Poaceae > Triticum > Triticum dicoccoides. The sequence continues at coordinate 264,460,367 of NC_041384.1, forward strand.
AGTGCAGCTTCATGTCATAATATTTTATAAGCTCCAACCATCTGCTCTGCCTAAGGTTTAGTTCCTTCTGTGTGAAGATGTACTTCAAACTCTTATGATTCGTGTACACATCACAACGGTTTCCAATAAGGTAATGCCTCCAAGTCTTTAGTGCATGTACTACTGTTGCTAGCTCCAAATGATGAGTGGCATAGTTCAACTCGTGAGGTTTTAGTTGTCGTGAGGCATACGAAAAAACTATTCCGTCCTGCATAAGCACACTTCCAAGTCCTAAGCGAGAGATGTCGCAATACACTTGGAAATACTTATGTATATCTGGGAGTGTCACCACTGGGGCTGTAGTCAAACGTTTCTTTAACTCCTGGAAACTTGCCTCGCAATCTTCCATCCATTTAAACTTAGTATCCTTCTTCAATAGCTCCGTCATTGGTTTCGCAATTTTGGAAAAATTCTCAATGAATCTCCGATAGTATCCTACGAGTCTAGGAAAACTGCGGATCTCGCTAACTGAAGTGGGTGCTGACCATTCAGTGACTGATTGAACCTTGGTGGGGTCTACTCCTATACCCTCTCCTAATATATCATGTCCAAGGAATCCGACTTCCTTCAACCAAAATTCGCATTTGCTGAACTTGGCATACAACTGGTGTTCCCTGAGTTTCTCGAGAACTAATCGCAAATGCTCCTTGTGCTCCTCTTCATTCTTCGAGTATACCATAATATCATCAATGAACACCACAACAAACTTGTCCAAATAATCCATGAACACCTTGTTCATCATGCTCATGAAATAGGCAGGGGCGTTGGTCAGTCCAAACGACATGACTGTATACTCATATAATCTGTAACGCGCTGTGAATGTTATCTTTGGTATATCTTTCTCTCGAATCTTCAACTGATGGTATCCCGATCGCAAATCGATCTTTGAAAACACCTTAGCTCCTTGCAGCTGATCAAAGAGATCATTGATCATCAGCAGTGGGTACTTGTTCTTGATCATCACTTCATTCAAGGCCCGATAATCAACAACCATTCTTAGGGATTTATCCTTCTTCTCAACCAAAAGCACTGGGGCTCCCCAAGGTTGTCGGCGTTCTAGAAACGGGGGTCCCCAGACTTGCCTGCCTGCGGCCTGCGGCGTGGCTCAAAGGGGGGCCCAGCATGGCCCATCTTCACCAACACAAACTCAAGACCCTCGCGAGGGGCCAAGCCTTGCGGGGCGGACAACACGGAGCTTCCTCAGGCACGACCTCGTCAGGCTGACTCACGAGGAGGCGGAGAGATCAAGGCGGGGTACCTCGTGAGGTGCCCGTGACGCAAGCCATGACGACTCAGGACACCAGGCGGGTGCCAGCCCGCATAGAGTCCTCCTTTCCTCTTTGGTGCAAAGGGGGCAAGCGCAGCCGCGGAGTACCGAGGCGCCAGGAAAAGGTTGCCATTTCGGTGCACAGAGACCAAGACCAGGAGGACAACGAGACGGAGGTCACCGTGGAGCCCAAGACGGCGTCATCACCAGAGCTTTGCGCAGGCGAAGACTACTTTTGTCAGGATAGTTGATACTTGTTGTCCCCCTTCAAATTAGCCCACCATTGTTGGCTCCCTTCCCGCTCAATATTTGGGGAGAGGACTAGGGCCACTATAAATAGGACCGGCCACCCACGTAGCAAAGGGTTCGGCCCAGTCTCCTCCAAGGGCTCGACAAGCAGAGAGGTGGCAAGCAGAGAGAGAGATAGAGAAAGGTGGCTGAACTCCTCCCAGCAGTTCATAGCCCCAGCCAAGAATAGAGCCTCGCGAGGCTGTTCTCCCTTGTATTGTTCATCATCATCAGCCCAAGAGACAGTCCACCACACCACACACTAGAGTAGGGTATTACACCACAATGGTGGCCCGAACCAGTATAAACCCTGTGTCCCTTATGTTGTTCTTGTCATAGCTTTGATCCTAGCGTGGCGGAGGGGTGTAGGAAGGTAGGAGGTGAAATCTCCGCGCGCACCCCAGTGTTCGAACCTCAAGGGTCTGCCAGAACCCGAAATCCGACATTTGGTGCGCCAGGTAGGGGTGCCGGAATTCGTCTTCCACCACTTTGTTCTCCTCCGACCATCGCGCACATGTCTGACGCACGTCGGGCCCGCGCGGAGCGTCGGGCCGCCCTCGCTTCCCGCGTCGCCCAGACAGCCCCTGTCGGCGGGCGCCCTCACCGTTCCTCGTCACCTACCGTCAACGCCGCCACCGGCCCGGCGGGGGACGAGCAGCAAGCATCGTCCCGGCATCTATCCGTGCGGCAAGACGGCCGCACCACAACTCACTCGCTCACCCCATCGCGCCCATGGAGCCCCGCAACCTCTTCCCCGCCTATCGGGCTGCACCAACACCCCCAGTCATCGCGGCCCTCTTGGGTGGCTCGCAGGCACCGCCTACAAGTTACCATGTCAAGCCGTTCATCCGCCGGGTCAGCGCCGTTTCCAGACGGCAGGGGGCTCCCCTGGATCGGGCGGCACCCGAGACCACCCTGAGCTTCAGCCCAGAGGACCACCCCTCCAACTCGGCCTACTCGGGCGCGCTCCCCATGCTATGCACCCCCACCATCTGTCAGGTGGCCGTCACCAGAACTCTCATCGATGGTGGGGCGGGCCTCAGCGTGCTCTCAGTCGAGGCCTTCAACCTCCTCAGCATACCCCTGGAACGGTTGCAGCCCAGCCGACCCTTCTCAGGCGTTGGGGGCAGGTCGTCCAGCTCCTTGGGCAGATCCGGCTCCAGGTGACCTTCGGTACCTATGACAACTTCCGCACGGAGCTGGTCGACTTTGACATCACCCCATCGGCCTCCCCTACAAAGCCATCCTCGGCTACCCAGCGCTGGCCCAGTTCATGGCCACAACGCACCCGGCGTACAACCTCATGAAGATGCCCGGGAGCAGCGGTGTCCTCACCGTGCACGGGGATACCGGTGACGCTTTGCGGGTGCTCAAGCTCGTCTTCAGGACAGCAGCGTCGGCATAGCCTGCTGGCTTGGGGGCCCCCGAGCCCAAGGGGGCTGCGCCCGCCAAGAAGAAGAAGTTGTTCACCCAAGACAAGGCAGAAACCAAGCAGGTACCCATCGATGAGGACAGGTCCACCAACGCCACTTTCACCATAGGCGCCCACCTCAAACCCGAGCAGGAGGAGGCCCTGGTCGTGTTCCTGTGCACAAACAAGAAGGTATTCGCTTGGGAGCCGGACCAGCTGGCAGGGATCCCCAGGAGCGTAATCGAGCAACACCTCAACGTGTGCCCAAACGTGCGCCCTGTGAAGCAGAAGGCCAGGCGGCAGTCCATAGAAAAGCAGGCCTTCATCGTCCAAGAGACCCGCAAATTAGAGGCCGTTGGGGTCATTCGCGAGGTCCGATACCCAGATTGGTTGGCCAACCCTGTCGTTGTGCCGAAGAAGGGAGGGAAGGAACGCATGTGTGTCGACTTCACCAACCTCAACAAAGCATGCCCGCAAGATCCGTTCCCGCTCCCCCGCATCGACCAGATCGTTGATTCCACTGCGGAATGCGACCTGTTGTGCTTCCTGGATGCCTTCTCTGGGTATCACCAGATCAAGATGGCGGTGGAAGACGTCGAGAAGATGGCCTTCCTAACCCCGTGCGGGGTGTACTACTACACATGCATGCCATTCAGGCTGCGTAATGCAGGGGCGACCTTTTAGCGGCTGATGCATATCACCTTGGGCCTGCAGCTCAGGAAGAATGTTGAAGCTTATGTCGATGACATCATGGTAAAATCTCGGGAGGCCAGGACCTTGATACAAGACCTGGAGGAAACCTTTGCGAGCCTCAACGCAGTGAACCTACGGCTCAACCCAGAGAAGTGTGTGTTCGGAGTCCCCTCGGGAAAGCTCTTGGGTTTCCTCGTGTCCCACTGAGGCATCGAGGCTAACCCAGAGAAGGTCAAGGCGGTGGAAGACATGAGCCCGCCAAAGACCCTCAGGGAAACGCAGAAGCTCACGGGGCGCGTGACCACGCTAGGGCGCTTCATATCCAAGTTGGGGGAACGAGCCCTGCCCTTCTTCCAGCTAATGAAGAAAAAGGGGCCCTTCGAGTGGACTGAAGAGGCCGACAAGGCGTTCCAGGATCTCAAGAGATACCTGACTAGCCCACCGGTCATGGTGGCCCCGCGCCCTCAGGAGCCCCTGGTGCTCTACCTCGCCGCCACTCCCTACTCCGCCAGCGCAGCCTTGGTAGCAGTCAGAGAGTACCGCCGGATCAAACCACGGCGGCAGCCCGGGATAAGGCAGAACAGGGACAAGGAAGGCCCACAGAAACCGCCATCACGGCTGAGGAGGGCCAGCCGCCGCAGAGGGGTGCACCAGAGGCGGAAGAGGCCCCTCTTCCAGATGGCCAGTCTCAAGAGGCCCCATTGCCTCAAGAGGCGCCACGGTCTCCGAAGGGAGCCACCAGCACTGACGCACTCCACCTCGTTGAGCACCCAGTGTACTTCGTCAGCACAGTGCTGCGGGATGCAAGAGCACGGTACCCCATGCCTCAAAAACTCCTCCTCGCGCTACTGGTGGCTTCGCGCAAACTGTGGCACTATTTTCAGGGCCACACCATCAAGGTCGTCTCGTCATACCCCCTGGAGAGGGTGCTCAGGAGCCCCAATTCAGCTGGGAGGGTCGCTGAGTGGAACATAGAGCTGCAAGCGTTTCAGCTCGAATTCAGCATGACCAAAGTCATCAAGGGAGCAGCGTTGGCAGATTTTGTGGCAGAATGGACGGAGGCGCCAGGCCTCAAGGCCGACGAGGATCGGTCCCTGTCCCCGGGAAGCGAGGCGCCAGAAGGCTGGGTCATGTACTTCGATGGGGCGTTCTCCAGACATGGCGCAGGGGCTGGTGGTGGTGCTTATATCACCCACCCAGGACAAGCTCTATTATGACGTGCAGCTTTGTTTCCAGCAAGGCGAAAAGGTCTCCAAAAACATAGCGAGGTATGAAGGTTTAATAGCGGGCATAAAGGCCGCAGCTGCCCTGGGGGGTGAAACGCCTCACCATCAAGGGCGATTCGCAGCTCCTTGTCAATTTCTCCAACAAGGTGTACGAGCCGAAGGATGAGCACATGGAGGCCTAGCTCGCAGAGGTCCGCAGGATGGAGAAGCAGTTCTGGGGGTTGGAGTTGCAGCATGTGCCCCTTGGAACCAATCAGGAAGCCGATGACATCGCCAAACGCGCGTCCAGGCGGTTACCTCAGGAGCCTGGCGTTTTCGGGGAGCGGCTCTTCAAGCCTTCAGCCTTACCGTCATTATCAAACACGGCTCAGCCCAGGGAGGAGCTCCCTCAGCCACCTGCCTTAGGAGCTCCGGCTTGTGGCCCGGCCTCGGGAGCACGCCTGCTCCTGACGATGGAACCTCAGGAGGGATGTTGGATCACGGAGCTCCGGAGCTACCTAACACAAGGCACCCTGCCAGAGAAGGAGGAGGAAGCAGAGCGAGTGGCGCGCCAGGCCACTGCATACTGCATCAAAGATGGAGAGCTCTACCGGAAGTGACCAAACGATGTATCCCTATGCTGCATCTCCAGGAAGCAAGGGAAGGAACTACTGGAAGATATACACGGCGGAGACTGCGGACATCATTCGTCATCACGGACCCTCGTTGGCAAGGCGTTCCGCAGTGGGTTTTACTGGCCCACCGCGCTCAATGACGCCGTTGAGCTAGTGAAGGCTTGTGAGGCTTGCCAGTTCCACGCCAAGCAGATCCATCAGCCGGCAGGGGTCTTGCAGACTATCCCCCTTTCGTGGCCATTCGCAGTCTGGGGGCTCGACATCTTGGGTCCGTTTCCTCGGGCGCCAAGGGGCTACCGCTACCTTTACGTTGCCGTGGACAAGTTCACCAAGTGGGCTGAAGTGGAGGCTGTCCGCACCATTCCTGCGGGTTCTGCGGTCAAGTCCATCAAGGGAATCGTGAGTCGGTTCGGGGTGCCGAATCGCATCATCACGGACAACGGTTCGCAGTTCACCAGTAACCTCTTCAAAACATACTGTGCTAACCTTGGAACACAGATATGCTACGCTTCAGTGGCGCACCCCCGAAGCAACGGCCAGGCCGAGCGAGCCAACGCGGAGGTCCTGAGGGGCCTCAAGACCTGGACGTTCAAGAAGAAGCTGGAGGCTTGCGGCAGACGTTGGTACGACGAACTGCAGTCCATGCTGTTGTCCATCCGCACCACCGCAACCAAGCCGACTGGAGAGACCCCGTTCTTCCTGGTCTACGGAGCAGAAGCTGTCCTCCCTCACGAGGTCAGACGTCGCTCCACACGGGTCCTAGCGTTCGAGAGGCGTAGCAGGACGCCATGCGGGGGACGGACCTCGTGCTGGGGGAGGAGCGTCGCCGGGAAGCCGCGCTGCGGGCGGCGAGGTACCAACAATCACTGCAGCGATATCACTGCCGCAACATCTCCCCCAGGAATCTTGAGGTAGGAGACCTCGTGCTCAGGCGGGTTCTCTCCAGGGAGGGATTGCACAAGCTCTCTCCCATGTGGGAGGGCCCGTTCAAGATTGTTCATGTTTCCAGGCCCGGCTCCGCGCGCTTGGAGACTCAAGAGGGAGTGCCGGTCCAGAATGCATGGAACATCCAGCACCTCCGGAGGTTCTACCTCTGAAAAGGCCTAGAGCCTGTGAAGCAAGGCGAGTGCCTGTGAAGCTATCGCGTTTTGGAAAAGGCCCGGAGCCTGTGAAGCAAGGCGAGTGCCTGTGAAGATATCGCGTTTTGGAAAAGGCCCGGAGCCTGTGAAGCAAGGCGAGTGCCTGTGAAGCTATCGCGTTTTGGAAAAGGCTCGGAGCCTGTGAAAAAGGCCAACGCCTGTGAAGCTCGCCGCCCGTGACACTCTCATGTAATAATGAGTTCGGGCTGTACCTGCCCCGGAGTCTCAGGAGCGCCGGCCTCAGGCCCTAGGGCTCCCTCCCACACCCAGTGGCAGCACTTAGCTCCGTGCTGGTGAGAAGAAGTCGAAGACTAGACTAGGTGCCGGACGCAGCTTTTCATTTGCTTTCCGCAGTTGGCTTGTTCCCCTTCGTTTGGAGTTTTATTAAAGTTTTTGCCAACTTTGGCTTGCGGTTCTTCGGCTTTTCGCTCTCCTGCCTTGGTTTCTCTTGTGCAAGGCCTCGCGAGGGGGAGAGCCGAGTGCCCTCACGAGTGTTCCTCTCCTAGTCACTCAAAGAATTCGCGACCCGGGCCCCTTATAGGAGCACCCCTCCAGTCCGTGCCCCACGGGCACCGTGACACAAACAAAGGGCCTGGGTCGGTCGCCCCCCCCCCACGGCCGGGGCCGGGAACTATCCACGCTCGGGCACATAGCCGGAAGGTACGGTAACGAAAGCAAAATGATGATTAACAAGCAATAACCCAAACACGCCCCCGCGGGGCTCCGCACTATTGTCTTTGTTATGCAGGAAAAAGGGAAAAGGAAGAACAAATCCGGCGCGGCTTGCCTCACACCGGCCCGCAGGGAAGGCCCGAGCTGCCTCCGATGCTCAGGCAGACTCCCTCTCGTGCTTCACCAGGGCGCGGGGCGGGCGGACACGTTGCCACCCCCCAAGCGGATACGACGACGTGGAGGCTGATCGCGGCCACCGCTAGAGGAGTCGCCGCCCGAAGAAGAACCAGAGAAGCTTGGGGAACCCCGAACGCCACCAGCCGTGCGAGTGCTGCTCTCTCCATCATCACCGGAGTTGGGTTCCCAGCTGCGGTCGTCACCCTTGGGGCAACACCCTGCGCGGCGACCATCTTCCCCAAACACCCTCATGTAGAGGGTGGCGTCGCCGTCGAACTTGAAGTGCAGGGTGCATCGGCGGCTTAGGCCACGCGCGCGGGCAAACGTCTGCCAACCGCGGGCCATGGACAGGCTCCCGACTGCGGAGACCTCTAGAGAGACCCATGAGGCCCGGCTACAGCAGCCGTCGGCCTGGAGCCAGAGGCCGCCCGCGGAGCCGGCTGGGAGCTCGCCGAGGAGGAAGCGAGGAAGCAGAAGCCGGGTGCTAGCCGGCTCCGCCGACCACACGATGAACTCCGGCAGCACTTCAGCAGCACGAACGCGCGGCCTAGGGGGACGCGCAGCCAGAGCGCGCCCCCCGGCTGCAGCAATCCGCCCATCGCCGTGCTGAAGATCGTCTCCACGGCCGTGGGGAGCGACCGTGGTGGCCACAGGATGCTTGCGAGGGCGCCCTCGGCCGCGCTTGGGTGGGGGAGAGGCGGGCTCAACCCGGCAAGCCTTCCCCTTCTCGGTGGCTGAGAACCTCCTCGACGGGGCCATGAAGAAAAAGGAAAAGCAAGGGGGGATGAACTGGAAGGGCGTGCGCCGGTCCATACTTATGGCTGTCGATGGCCAACCAACGGCCCCCACGATCGCAGGTAATTATGACCCACTTCGCATGTAAGGACTTGTCCAATCCGTGCAGTTGCCGAGGCGCCATGGGGAAGTGGAGACGCCCATGTCCATTCAACCGCCACATGGCGCCCAAGGCCGCAGGCTGTTAGGGCCCACGGCGCTTCGCTCTTGCCCTTCCGCCTCCCTGCACGGCCAAGTCCGGGCGCGCCTTGGGCCCGGGGGCTACTGTCGGCGTTCTAGGAACGAGGGTCCCTAGACTTGCCTGCCTGCGGCCTGCGGCGTGGCTCAAAGGGGGGCCCAGCACGGCCCATCTTCACCAACACAAACTAAAGACCCTCGCGAGGGGCCAAGCCTCGCGGGGCGGATGACATGGAGCTTCCTCAGGCATGGCCTTGTCAGGCTGACTCACGAGGAGGCGTAGAGATCAAGGCGGGGTACCTCGTGAGGTGCCCGTGACGCAAGCCATGACGACTCAGGGAGCCAGGCGGGTGCCAGCCCGCACAGCGTCCTCCTTTCCTCTTTGGTGCAAAGGGGGCAAGCGCAGCCGCGGAGTACCGAGGCGTCAGGCAAAGGTTGCCATTTCGGTGCAACGAGACCAAGACCAGGAGGACTACGAGACGGAGGTCACCATGGAGCCCAAGACGGCGTCATCACCAGAGCTTTGCGCAGGCGAAGACTACTTTTGTCAGGATAGTTGATACTTGTTGTCCCCCTTCAAATTAACCCGCCATTGTTGGCTCCCTTCCTGCTCAATATTTGGGGAGAGGACCAGGGCCACTATAAATAGGACCGGCCACCCACGTAGTAAAGGGTTCGGCCCAGCCTCCTCCAAGGGCTCGACAAGCAGAGAGGTGGCAAGCAGAGAGGTGGCAAGCAGAGAGAGAGAGATAGAGAAAGGTGGCTGAACTCCTCCCAGCAGTTCATCGCCCCAGCCCAGAACAGACCCTCGCGAGACTGTTCTCCCTTGTATTGTTCATCATCATCAGCCCAAGAGGCAATCCACCACACCACACACTGGAGTAGGGTATTACACCACAACGGTGGCCCGAACCAGTATAAACCCTATGTCCCTTATGTTGTTCTTTTCATAGCTTTGATCCTACCGTGGCGGAGGGGTGCAGGAAGGTAGGAGGCGAAATATCTGCGTGCACCCCAGTGTTCGAACCTCAAGGGTCTGCCGGAACCCGAAATCCGACAAAGGTGATGAACTCCTTTGAATGTAACCATTCTCCAATAACTCCTTGATCTATTTCTTAATCTCCTCCAGATCATTCGCGGGCATCCGATAGGGTCTCTTGGATATTGGCCAGGTACCTGGCAATAGCTCTATCAAAAACTCGATGTCTCTATCCACTGGCATGCCTGGTAACTCCTATGGAAAAACATCTGGGTAATCCTTCACTATAGGCACTTCCTCCTAAACAACTCCTGTGAGGGTATTCACTTGGCTCATCCTAGGCACATGCCTAGATACATACTTAATCCTTTTTCCCTCCGGGGTGGTGAGATAAATCGACTTACTAGCACAGTCAATACTTCCTCCATACTTTGACATCCAGTCCATGCCTAATATCACATCCAATCCTTGTGACTCCAAGATAATTAGGTCGGACGGAAAAACATGGGTGCTAATGGTTAGGGGTATCTGGTCACACCATCGACTAGCCATATACTCTGCTCTAGGTGAACTCACTAAGAGAGGGGTCCTAAGGGTTTGGGTTGGTAGTTTAGACTTATCCACAAATCCCCTTGATATGTATGAATGTGATGCACCAGTATCATATAGAACAAGAGCGGTAAATGACTTAACCAAAAACTTACCTATTATCGCGTCCGGCTGCTCTTCAACCTCCTCCATGTTAACGTGGTTCACTTGTCCTTTGTTGAATGGATTGGGCTTCTTCCCAGCGCTCCCATTTCTATTTCCATTCTTTCCTTCGGGGCACTCCGTGGCATAGTGTCCAGTCTTCCCGCACTTGAAACAAGTAACATGACTTACATCTCTTTTGGCGAGTGTGGGTGGATTGGGGCGGTTCTGATTGTTATTGGCTCCGTTACCATTCCCATTCTTAGTACCATTGTGGTTATGCGATCCTCCTCCGGTGTGGTTATGACTTCCATGGTTATGAACAAGTCCTCCCGAGTTCGGGGTTAGGCGAGGCTTCTGTTGAGCTCCTGAGTTATACCTCCCTTGTCCATACTTCCTCTTACGGCTCTCAATCTGCCGTTGCTTCCCTTCAATCATAAGAGCCTTATCTACCAACCCCTGGTAGTTGTTGAAGGTGGCTACCATCAACTGCATACTCATCTCATCATTCAGCCCTTCCATAAACTTCTCCTGCTTCGCGGCATCTATGACCACATCGTCAGGGGCATAGCGAGATAACTTGCTAAACTCATCCATGTACTAAGCCACAGTACGGTACGGTTCCCTTGGCGTAAGTTGCGGAACTCACGCTTCTTCAGATTCATGGCTCCAGTTGAGACATGAGCTGTATGGAAAGCTTGCTGAAACTGGTCCCATGTCAACGTGGCTATAGGGTAGGTGACAGTGTAAATCTCCCACCAAGATGCTGCTAGTCCATCCAACTGATGTGCGGCAAAACGCACCTTCTCAGCATCCGTACATCCTGCAGTGGTTAACTCCCTTCCAATCCTGCGGAGCCAATCATCTGCAACTAAAGGCTCAATGCTACTGGAAAACACCGGCGGTTGTAACCTTAGAAAACGGGCTAGTGAAATCACAAGTGCTCCCTCGGTGATTTGATAATTAATGACAACATATCTCTTATTGGACTAATACTTTTACCTAGTATGTTTCAGACAAGCTCAAAAAATTAAGTGGCATGGACTAAAGGATGTGGAAACCCCTCAAAATACTAAGGACAAAAAGATTGGCTCAAGCTCAAAGCTCAAGACTCTACACTTTCTATTTTAGTAATCCAAGATCACATTGAGTCTATAGGAAAAGCCAATACTATCAAGAGGGGATGAGGTGTTGCGTAATGGCTTGCTTGCTCAAAGTGCTTAGTGATAAGGTCCAAAACCCTCAACTACCTTCCCACATCCACATATGACCTAAACCAAAAGTCAAACTCGGCCCCACTGATTCTTTCTATCTGGCGCCACCGAGTTCAGATGTCATAGCCACTGCCACAAACCCTAGGCAAATCGGTTTCACCGATAGGGATCTCGGTCTCACCGAGATGGGATTGTAATCTATCTGTGTATGTCCATTATCCAAATCGGTCCCACCGAGATTGAGCAATCAGTACTACCAAGATTACAATGCAAACTTTCTGGTTAGCTTATTACCAAAATCGGTCCCACCGAGTTTGAGTAGTCGGTCTCACCGAGTTTGCCTGACCAACTCTCTGGTTAGCTTATTACCAAAATCGGTCCCACTGAGTTTGTGTAATCGGTCTCATCAAGATTACGTTATGCCCTAACCCTAAACATATCGGTTCTACCGAGTTGCATCTCAGTCCCACCGAAAATCCTAACGGTCACTAGGTTTGCTAAATCGGTCTGACCGAGTTTCTCAATTCGGTGTCACCGAGATTGTTAAATTGTGTGTAACGGTTAGTTTTTGTGTGGAGGCTATATATACCCCTCCAACCACTCTTCATTCGTGGAGAGAGCCATCAGAACATACCTACACTTCCAATACACATTTTTTGAGAGAGAACCACCTACTCATGTGTTGAGGCCAAGATATTCCATTCCCACCGTATGAATCTTGATCTCTAGCCTTCCCAAAGTTGCTTTCCACTCAAATCTTATTTCCACCAAATCCATATTCTGTGAGAGAGAGTTGAGTGTTGGGGAGACTATCATTTGAAGCACAAGAGCAAGGAGTTCATCATCAACACACCATTTGTTACTTGTTGGAGAGTGGTGTCTCCTAGATTGGCTAGTTGTCACTTGGGAGCCTCCGACAAGATTGTGGAGTTGAACCAAGGAGTTTGTAAGGGCAAGGAGATCGCCTACTTCGTGAAGATCTACCGCTAGTGAGGCAAGTCCTTCGTGGGCGATGGCCATGATGGGATAGACAAGGTTGCTTCTTCATGGACCCTTCGTGGGTGGAGCCCTCCGTGGACTCGCACAACCATTACCCTTCATGGGTTGAAGTCTCCATCAATGTGGATGTACGATAGCACCACCTATCGGAACCACAACAAAAACATCTGTGTCTCCAATTGCATTTGAATTCTCCAAACCCTTCCCCTTACATTCTTGCAAGTTGCATGCTTTACTTGCCGCTGCTCATATACTCTTTGCATGCTTGCTTCATATGTATTGTGTTTGTTAAACTTGTGCCAAAACTCCACTTCAACCTAAAGAAATTAAAAACTGCAACTTTTGGTACTTAGTGTCTAATCACCCCCCCTCTAGACACCTCTTCTTGATCCTTTCAATTGGTATCAGAGCATTGGTCTCCATTGCCTTGGTTTAAACACCTTTGGAGGAAGATGTATGTGTATACTTTGGGGAGTCTTAGAGATAGGGTGCCTATTCTTGATGGAGAATATTTCCATGATTGGAAAAATGAAATGCTTGAGATTTTAAATGAATATCATTTGAGCAAGTATATTGCTAGCCCTTGTGCACCTCATGTTGATCCCATGCATCCTACCCTTGATGAGTCAATTGACATGATTCGCAATCTTAGAACTGTTAATATTATCACTAGAGGCTTGCCTAGAAACTTGATTGGATGTTTGCCTACTCTTAAGTGTGCCTACACCATATGGAAATTTCTTGAGGAACTCTTTCCAAATTATTCCTTGAAAGATCTAGATGAAATCCTCCATAAGTCTATTGCCTTGATAAAGATGAGTTCCAATGATCCCAAATTTGGTGACTGCTTATTTGAGCTTACTAATCTTACGAGTGCCAAAGGAGATGTTGGAATCATTAGCGATATCATATCCAAAACTATTAGAATTCATAAAGGTGACCATTGTGATGATCATTTGTCTAATGAATTACCCTCTCTGGGAAATGATCAATCACAAGATGATGTTGAACATGGATACTCTGATGAGGATGAGGATGACAGTGACTATGATCTTAATGATGCAATGAGACACTTTGGTCTTATGGCAAATCTTTGCGGCTACATGGCTGGAGGAAAGGAATGGGTCCTTGATAGTGGATGTACTGATCATATGACCGGAGATAAAGACATGTTCCGTGAGCTTGCTGGAAACGACGGCCCTTGAAAGTATGTCACTTTTGGTGATAATTCAAAGGGTAAGGTGGTTGGCCTTGGTAAGGTGGCCATCTCACATGATAGCTCTATACAAAATGTCATGCTCGTTGAATCTCTTGGCTACAACTTACTTTCAGTATCTAGACTTGCTGATTTCGGTTTCAATGTCCTATTTACTGAAGTAGACTCCCAAGTGTTTCATAGAGATAATCATAAAATGGTCTTTACCGGTATACATAGAGGAGATCTTTACATTGTTGATTTCACTAAAAAGGCTCAACCAAGAACTTGCTTAATTGCTAAATCTTCTAAAGGCTGGTTGTGGCATAGAAGGCTAGGCCATGTGGGCATGCGAAACCTTGACAAACTCATTAAAGGAAATCATATCCTTGGCGTTAACGATGTCATATTTGACAAGGATAGACATTGTAGTGCTTGTCAAGCAGGGAAACAAGTTGGAGGAATTCATCGCACTAAGAACATCATGACCACAAGAAGACCACTCGAGCTACTTCACATGGATCTATTTGGTCCAAATGCCTACAAGAGTCTCGGTGGTAACTCATTTTGTCTAGTCATAGTTGATGATTTTTCAATATTTACGTGGGTGTTCTTTCTTGATGACAAATCGCAGGTCCAAAAGATCTTCAAAAACTTTGCTAGGAAGGCCCAAAATCAATTTTACGTGAACATCAAGAAGGTTCGAAGCGACAACGGAACGGAGTTCAAGAACGCAAATGTGGACACCTTTCTTGACGAAGAAGGGATTACACATGAGTTCTCGGCTATGTACACACCTCAACAAAATGGAGTTGTTGAGAGGAAGAACCGGACTCTTATCGAGATGGCAAGAACGATGCTTGATGAGTACAAGACGCCAAAACACTTTTGGGCGGAAGCGGTTGAGACAGCTTGTCATGCAACAAATCGCTTGTATCTTCACAAGCTACTTAGCAAGACGGCATACGAGCTCCTCACCGGTAACAAACCCCATGTTGGATACTTTCGAGTATTCGGCTCAAAGTGCTACATTCTTGATAAGCATCGTTGTTCTAAATTTGCTCCTAAGTCTCATGAAGGTTTCCTACTTGGTTATGGCTCAAACTCTCACACATACCGTGTCTACAAAAATTTCACCCGAAAGGTTGAAGAAACAGTAGATGTGAAGTTTGATGAATCTAACGGCTCGCAAGTAGAGAAATTGCCAATTGATGTAGGAGACAAAGATCCCTCAGAAACAATCCAAGACTTGTCCATTGGTAAGATTCGTCCAACTGAGATAAAGGAGAGTACCTCGTCTGTCCAAGTGGAAGCTTCTACCTCACGACAAGGTGAACCAAGAGTTGATACGGAAGCATCCATGAGTGGGACACACCGAGATGAAGAAAACGAGGAAGTGCACCAAGACGAATGTCAACAACCTCCTTCTCCACCATGACAAGAGAACAGCAACGCTAACAATGAAGAAGGCCAAGAAGAAGAACAAGATGAAGAAGATGTTCAACCAAGACCCAAGCAAAATCTTTCATGAGTTCGAGCAAGAATTGCTAAAGATCATCCCGTGGAGCAAATCTACAATGATATCCAAACCGGGAGAATCACTCGCTCTAAAACTCGTTTGGCTAACTTTTGTGAACATTAATCATTCATCTCTAGAATTGAACCTATGAAGGTTGAAGAAGCATTGCAGGATCCAGACTGGATAAACACTATGCATGAAGAGCTACACAACTTTGAGAGAAGTCAAGTGTGGACATTGGTCAAGAAGCTCGACAACAACCACAACATCATCGGTGCCAAATGGGTGTTTCACAACAAGCAAGATGAAGATGGACAAGTGGTTCGCAACAAAGCACGTCTCGTTGCCCAAGGCTACACACAAGTCAAAGGTATGGACTATGGTGAGACATATGCTCCCGTTGCTAGACTTGAGTCCATTCGCATCTTACTTGCCTATGCTAATCACCATGATATCACTTTTTACCAAATGGACATAAAAAGTGCTTTTCTAAATGGTGAAATTGAGGAGGAAGTTTATGTTAAGCAACCTCCCGGCTTTGTCAATCCTAAGAAACCTAATCATGTCTACAAACTTCACAAAGCCCTTTATGGTCTTAAACAAGCTCCTAGAGCATGGTATAAATGCTTGACCAAGTTCCTTATTGAAAAAGGCTTTGAAATTGGAAAAATATATTCTACTCTTTTACTAAAAGGGTTAATCAGAACCATTTGTATGCCAAATTTATGTTGATGATATTATATTTGGATCAACTAACCCTCATTTTATTGAAAAGTTTGGGAAGCTAATGTCGGATAAGTTTGAGATGTCTATGATGAGTGAACTCAAATTCTTTCTTGGTTAGCAAATCAAGCAAACTAAGGAAGGCACCATTGTCTCTCAAATGAAGTACACCAAGGACTTATTCAAGAAGTTCAATATGCAAGAATGCAAATTTATGACTACACCCATGCCTACTAGTGGACATCTTGATTTGACCAAAGATGGTGAACCGGTTGATCAAAAAGTTTACCGCTCTATGATTGGTTCATTGTTATATCTATGTGCTTCATGTCCCGATATCATGCTAAGTGTGTGCATGTGTGCACGATATCAAGCTGCTCCTAAGGAATGTCATCTTAAGGCCGTGAAGAGGATAGTGAGATACTTAATACATACACCAAATTTTGGCATTTGGTATGCAAAGGGGGCTTCCTTTGATCTTGTTGGCTACTCCGACTCGGACTATGCCGGTGACAAGGTTGATAGAAAGTCCACTTCGGGTACTTGTCAATTCCTTGGTAGATCTCTTGTGTCTTGGTCTTCCAAGAAACAAAACTCGGTATCCTTATCCACCGCCGAAGCGGAATACATTGCCGCTAGTTCGTGTTGTGCTCAATTACTCTGGATGACCCAAACTCTTAAAGATTATGGGATATATGTGAAACATGTTCCATTACTTTGTGACAATGAAAGTGCTATCAAGATTGCTCACAATCCTGCGCAACACTCTCGAACTAAGCATATTGAAGTTCGTCATCATTTCATTCGAGATCACATTGCTAAGGGTGACATAAACCTTAAGCATGTTCGCACCGATAAGCAATTAGCAGATATATTCACTAAACCACTTGATGAGAAAGTGTTTTGCAGGTTAAGAGGTGAATTGAACATCATTGATGCTTCAAACTTGGAGTAGGAACTCCACTGGATACATGCAAGACTTGAGCTTACGACTAATCACTTGATATTTCTCCTATGATGATGATCTTATGTCTTGAAAAATTTGCATCTTGCATGTTATCTAACCCTTGTAGGTACTTGGATGAATCTAATTCTATAAGATTGCAACTCACTCACATCTTGAGCAATCTCTACATCACCAAGTCTCTACACAATGGTGGTTGATGACAAGGAAGCACGAAACCTTTCAAACATATCAAATTCTATGTTGAGTTTCATGATTGTCATGTTGGATACACAAGTGCTCTTCCTTGCGAAAACTAACCCATGTAGGTAGATGAACTCAAAATCCAAAGGGTGCTCCCAACTCTTGATGGGCTACATCAACCTTGAGCAACCCACACAAGTTCAACTACATGATCAAGATCAACACCGCCACCCAAGGTATGTTATTCCATCTTAGAGTAGCTTTACTCCAAGTCATGAGTCAAAGCAACTCGACAATATGTGAATACATCATGATACTTAAACGAAAAATGGTAACCCCATTTTGAGCTTAAACGATGAGTACGACCTATGATCAAGTGATCTCACTTGACTCCTAAGTCAATATACTCTAACATAGGTGACTTTGTCACCGCCCAACTATAAATGAAGTTCTCTTGTGTTCTTTTCTGTGTTCCTGGATTTGTCTCATGCATATTTGTTTCCCCTTTCAAAAAAACATCATCTAGATCTTTTAGTTTCTTTTCTTTGCTTTTTGTTTTACATTTTCTGCATCCAATTCATTGCAAATCTTTGTGAGATCTTATTTGTCCAATGAGCTGAGGTGACAAGTGTTTTTCTTTGTGATGAACTCAGTTCCACCGGTTTCATGTCTCCGGTCTAGGCGAAGATTTTTGGAGCAACCAAAGAATACAACTCGGTGACACCGATTTCACTACAGGAAAAACATTTTTGCCATTTATTTCTGCTTTATTCTTGATCCAGCTCCACTCAATGAATCTTGTCATGTGCAAGCATCACATTTACCTTAATGCTTTGTACTGTGATTCAAGGACTGAACCCATTCACAACAAATTCCAGAAGACCCTTCTTGGAAATTGATGTCAAAGGGGGAGAGAGAGATCACATCAAAGCTTAATCATATCTCTAGGGGGAGAGATCTCCAGGGGGAGGGAATACTCCAGGAAAGAGTAATCTTCAAGGATCACGGATGCTTGATGTTCAAGAGGAGAGATGCCACATGTCTTCTTGGGGGAAAGACATGTTCATATGTGCTTATTTGCATTAGCTCTATTTTTCTGTTCCCTATCTTCTCGCAGTATCCCATGCTAGATTCAGGGGGAGCAAGACATCCAAGGGAAAGAAATTTATTAAATTCATTGCATATCTTTCTCTTTGGGGACATGTCAATATCTATCGTGGTACTCTGTACTCACTCTACATGTCATCCCAGTCTTGGTACTCTTGTGGTTTCTTTTGTTTGCTCTAGCTAGTGGGTGCATCTGTGTTATCTAACCTTGTTTACGCAGGCTCATCCCATCCTAGCCAACTCAAGACCACAAGGTAAGTATATGCATCATAGTCATGTGTATGAGAAATTCTTGTTGATGTACATACTGTTCGCAAGAAGGACTCATGGGCATGAAGGTACATTTCCCATATTCATATCTTTTGCCCTGATGCATATAGCCAAGATACATGTAACACATTGCTACTCTGTCATGGTTATGCTCTCACATGCTTCTATATTCCATATTCACATGATTGCATACATGAAGGGGAGCCTATGCTTGTTACATGTCTTTCCAAAGCTTTACTTGCTATTCTCTATATCTTTATCTAAAGGTTTGATGTATGTTGCCATCAATTACCAAAAAGGGGGAGATTGAAAGCACAAGTGTTCCCTGGGTGATTTTTATAATTAATGACAACATATCTCTTGTTGTACTAATACTTTTACCTAGTATGTCTCAGACAAGCTCAACAAATTAAGTGGCATGGACTAAAGGATGTGGAAACCCCTCAAAATACTAAGGACAAAATGATTGGCTCAAGCTCAAAGCTCAAGACTCTACACTTTCTATTTTAGTGATCCAAGATCACATTGAGTTTATAGGAAAAGCCAATACTATCAAGAGGGGATGAGGTGTTGCGTAATGGCTTGCTTGTTCAAAGTGCTTAGTGATATGCTCCAAAACCCTCAACTACCTTCCCGCATCCACATATGACCTAAACCAAAAGTCAAACTCGGCCCCACCGATTCTTTCTATCCGGCGCCACCGAGTTTAGATGTCATAGCCACTGCCACAAACCCTAGGTAAATAGGTTTCACCGATGGGGATCTCGCTCTTACCAAGATGGAATTGTAATCTCTGTGTGTATGTCCATTACCGAAATTGATCCCACCGAGATTGAGCAATCGGTACTACCGATATTACAATGCAAACTTTCTGGTTAGCTTATTACCAAAATCGGTCCCAACGAGTTTGAGTAATCGGTCTCACTGAGTTTGCCTGACCAACTCTCTGGTTAGCTTATTACAAAAATTGGTCCCACCGAGTTTGTGTAATCGGTCTCACCGAGATGACGTTATGCCCTAACCCTAACCATATCGGTTCTACCGAGTTGCATCTCAGCCCCACCGAAAATCCTAACGGTCACTAGGTTTGCTAAATCGGTCCGACCGAGTTTCTCAATTCGGTCTCACCGAGATTGGTAAATTGTGTGTAATGGTTAGTTTTTGTGTGGAGCCTATATATACCCCTCCACCCACTCTTCATTCGTGGAGAGAGCCATCAGAACATACCTACACTTCCAATACACATTTTCTGAGAGAGAACCACCTACTCATGTGTTGAGGCCCAGATATTCCATTCCCACCATATGAATCTTGATCTCTAGCCTTCCCCAAGTTGCTTTCCACTCAAATATTCTTTCCACCAAATCCATATTCTGTGAGAGAGAGTTGAGTGTTGGGAAGACTATCATTTGAAGCACAAGAGCAAGGAGTTCATCATCAACACACCATTCGTTACTTCTTGGAGAGTGGTGTCTCCTAGATTGGCTAGGTGTCACTTGGGAGCCTCCGACAAGATTGTGGAGTTGAACCAAGGAGTTTGTAACGGCAAGGAGATCGCCTACTTCATGAAGATATACCGCTAGTGAGGCAAGTCCTTCGTGGGCGATGGCCATGATGGGATAGACAAGGTTGCTTCTTCGTGGACCCTTCGTGGGTGGAGCCCTCCGTGGACTCGCGCAACCGTTACCCTTCGTGGGTTGAAGTCTCCATAAACGTGGATGTACAATAGCACCACCTATCGGAACCACGACAAAAACATCCGTGTCTCCAATTGCGTTTGAATTCTCCAAACCCTTCCCCTTACATTCTTGCAAGTTGCATGCTTTACTTTTCGCTGCTCATATACTCTTTGCATGCTTGCTTGATATGTATTGTGTTTGTTAAACTTGTTTGAAAACTCCACTTCAACCTAAAGAAATTAAAAACCACAACTTTTGGTACTTAGTGTCTAATCACCCCCCCCCCCTAGACACCTCTTCTCGATCCTTTCAGCTAGCTTGTCCACTGGTGGCGGGTTGTTGTTGTTGTTGCCCTAGTTCTGAACTAGCAATTGCATCAAGGTGTTCTGTTGCTGGATCAACTGAGTGAGCTCCGGTGGAAAGGCAAATCCGGGGTCACGTCTCGGAGGCATCTGATGGGTTTAGAGGGAAGAGATTAGAATAGAATGAGGTTTAATGAGAAGGCACTACCCATATGCACATGAGACAAACACAATCATTTCACTCAATCAATCAATCAAGGGCATACAAGCGGTCTAGAACTATCGCAAAAGTGCTGAACTACTACTGAGTACATGGGGGAATACTACTAATCATTGGGTGGTCATCTAGAAATTTTGATCGGTGGAAGATTCCATGATATCTGCTCCACCTTCGTCTTCATAGTCATCATCACTCAGGTCGGAGTCGGTGTCGTCGATGATGATGTAGTCCTATGGGCGAATTGTAACGCCCTCGATGCGGCTATATCTCCCACGTGTCGAAGCACGACTTAGAGGCATAACCGCATTGAAAGCAATGTCGCAAGTGAGGTAATCTTCACACAACCCATGTAATACATAAGGGAAAGAGATACATAGTTGGCTTACAATCGCCACTTCACACAATTACATGAATAAAGCATTACATCATCCAGATACAATCAAGGTCCGACTACGGAACCAAAATAAAAGAAGAACCCCAAATGCGACAAAGGTCCCCGATCGACCCCAACTGGGCTCCACTACTGATCAACTAGAACGAAACAACACAAAGGGCAAGATCTTCATCGAGCTCCTCCTTGATCTTGGTTGCATCATCTGCACGGTAACATAGGCACCTGCAAACTGGTTTTGGAAGTATCTGTGAGCCACGGGGACTCAGCAATCTCGCACCCGCGAGATCAAGACTATTTAAGCTTATAGGAAGGATGGAGTAATGAGGTGGAGCTGCAGCAAGCGACTAGCATATATGGTGGCTAACCTACGCAAATGAGAGCGAGAAGAGAAGGCAAAGCACGGTCGATAAAAGTATGATCAAGAAGTGATCCTATAGCAACCTACGTCAAGCATAACTCCAACACCGTGTTCACTTCCCGGACTCCGCCGGAAAGAGACCATCACGGTTACACACACGGTTGATGTATTTTAATTAAGGTCAACTTCGGGTTTTCTACAACCGGACGTTAACAAATTCCCATCTGCCCATAACCGCGGGCACGGCTTCCGAAAGTTCAAATCCCTGCAGGGGTGTCCCAACTTAGCCCATGACAAGCTCTCACGGTCAACGAAGGAATAGACCTCCACCCGGGACACTCCGATCAGACTCGGTATCCCGGTACAACAAGACATTTCGACAGGGTAAAACTAAACCAGCAACACCGCCCGAATGTGCCGACAAATCCCGATAGGAGCTGCACATATCTCTTTCTCAGGGCACACTCAGATAGGTCAAGCTACGAGTAAAACCAACCCTCAAGTTTCCCCGAGGTGGCCCCGCAGGCTGCCCAGTTCGGACCAACACTCAGAGGAGCACTGGCCCGAGGGGGTTAAATAAGATGACCCTTGAGTCTGCAGAACCCAAGGGAAAGAAAAGGCTAGGTGGAAAATGGTAAAACCAAGGTTGGGCATTGCTGGAAGAGCTTTACTTAAGGCAAACTGTCAAGGGGTTCCCATTATAGCCCAACCGCATAAGGGACGCAAAATCCGGGAACATAACACCGATATGACGGAAACTAGGGCGGCAAGAGTGGAACAAAACACCAGGCATAAGGCCGAGCCTTCCACCCTTTACCAAATATATAGATGCATTAATTAAATAAGATATATTGTGATATCCCAACAAGTAAACATGTTCCAACAAGGAACAACATCTCCATGTTCCAACAAGGAACAAACTTCAATCTTCACCTGCAACTAACAACGCTATAAGAGGGGCTGAGCAAAGCGGTAACATAGCCAATCAACGGTTTGCTAGGACATGGTGGGTTAGAGGTTTGACATGGCAATTTGGGAGGCTGACAAGCAAATGGTAGGCATTGTAGCATTGGCATAGCAAAAGAGCGAGCAAACTAGCATGGCAAAGATAGTAGTGATTTCGAGGGTATGATCATCTTGCCTGAGATCCCGCAAGGAAGAAGAACGAATCCAAGAAGAAGACAAACGGTCGTAGACGAACAAATCCTCACAACTCCGGAATGAAACCGAAGCTAACGAGAGAAGCAACCCGGAAAGAAACAAACAACATAGTAAACACACAAGCATAAACAAGTCATGATGCACAAACAAGTATGATGCATGTCCGGTTTAATGAGGCATGGCATGGCAAAGTGCAACAAACAATACTACAAGTTAAGTGGAGCTCAATATGCAACGAGGTGCATGTTGACAGAACACCACATCAATTATTTAGTTATCTCTCGTTTAAGCTACCCAACAATATTAACTGTTGTTAAACATGGCAAGAGGTGAAGCATAATATAAACTATACCATCTAAACAATTTAAATGGGGCCGGATATAAAAACAACAAATCCGGTAAATCCCCATATGCATTTAGCAATTTAATGCAACAACAAGTTTAAACATTTTAAATGTTGTTATCATGATGCGGATGACATATACAAGTTTTATGCAATTTTTATGAAAATGTTGACATGAGCATGTTATGAAGCATTTGGTCACCATGGCGGAACAAAAAGGGTGCCACGGCGGCGAAACAAAAATGGTGCCACGGCAACATTCCGGTCCCGGTAACTCATGGAGATACCGGTGCGAAAGGAGGCGTGCGGATGTGCGGAACATGCTAGAGATGGTGGGGTGATCCCGGTTACCGGGTTCCCACGGTTCATCGGCATGGCGAACGAGGAGGAACGTGCATGAAGCAAACTGGCACGGTGCAAACATAGGGTGCATCTCATACAACACATGCATTCGGTCCACGGACGGCGTCTCGGGGTTATACCTTTGAAGCGTGCATTTTCGGGGCAGATCGAGTTCGGTACGATGTAGAGGAAGTAGACGTTCTCGGGTCGTCGTGGGAAGTAGTTGTACATGATGACGGTAGTGGAAGTAGTGGTACATGGCGACGGTAATGGTACACGGTTCGTAGAGGTACTTGACGTCCACGGGGTCGACGGTAGACGTTCTAGGCATCGGGCGTCCAGGTACTTGCCAGGCTTGAAGAACGTACTTGTCGACAGGAAACCATAGAGGCGGTCTTGTGTCCCTGTGTTCACTAGTCTTGGCAACGACAGGAAAGGCAGCGGGCGACGTCCTTGTCGGACGGAGCTGGTACATGCGAACCATGGCGAGGCCGAAGGTGGGTCTCGGGCAGGAGGTGAAGAAGACGACATGGACGCAATCTCCGGCGAGAAGGCAAAGCAGAGAAGGCTGGGGTCGAGCACGGGGAGGCTGGATGCCGGCAGCGAGGAAGGACGGCGCGGCGCGGAGAGCTGGTGGTCGCGCTCCTGGACGCAGCGGGAGGAAGAGCATCCCGGCACTGCTCGGGAGGCGCGAAGCAGAGGCGCGGGGAGGGAGCCACACGGAGAGGGAGGAGGGCACGGGGACCGGAACCGGGTCCGGCGAGGAGCTGTGGGCGCCGGCGACTGCAGGCGACGACGGTGCTCCCCGGGTCCGGTGAGGCGCTGTGGTCGCGCGAGGAGGCGGACGAACGGGCCAGGCGGCGGCGGACGACGGATGCGGGCGCGGGTGCTCGAGGGGCTCCTCTCCTCGAGCACTCGGGCGACGAGGATTTGGCGAGGAGGAGGCGCGGTCGCGGCCTGGTGCTGCAGAGGGAGGCGCGCGGGATCGAGAGGGAGAGAGTGAGATGGGGATCGGGATGAGCGAGGGAGATGGCGGCGCTGGAGGAAGGGTTCGAGGGGAAGAGAGGGATCGAGGGACAGAGCTAGGGTTGGTTATCGGTGCGGCTGGGCTTCAGGAGGGTTGGTGGGCCTAGGAGGCCGGCCCAGCGAAGAGGGAGGCGGCTGGGCTCTCCACTCCCTCTCTTTTCAAAACTCTTCTAAAAACAGAAAAGCAAAGAAAGAAAAGGAGAGAAAAGAAATGAGTGGACAAGAATTTGGGCATGCGGATAATTTTTCCGGACTCACAAAAATGAGCTTGACCCAAGAAAAATGGAGTGGGCAAGATTGCAAGAATTAAATTCAAAGTCATTTGAATTTAATTTAAAAGGTTTGAACAAGGACTAGGATTTAGAAGAGTCCAAAAATGTTGAGAATTTAGGAGGAGCCTCGATAAATGGGAAAAGAAATGTTGGCAAAGTTTGGGGACCAAACTTGAAGTAGAAAAGGAACGAAATTATTTTGTAAGTGTGTTTTGGTGATTTCCGAAATAAAGAAATATTTAATATAGCTCCCTAATATTGGAGGATATGTTATAAAGAGAAGTCACCATGTGAGTCCCTCGATTTAAATGGATCGAAAAATCCATACAATTTATTTAGTTGAGGTTTTAAAAATTAATGATATGATGGCATGATGACATGATGCAATGCAAGAGATGACATGATGCAATGCAACAAGCAAATAAAACACACTGCGAAACTCGGAATAGCTGGAAGTCTTCTGGAGCGTCGGTCTCGGGGCGTTACAACACTCCACCACTACGAGAGGATCTCGTCCCGAGATCTAGAATGGCACCGGAGAGAAACGGAAGAGGAAGAGAAGAGGTAAAACTAAGTTGCTTCTTCGACAAAAGAGTGAAACCAAAGAACCTTGAGAGGTTGAAAAGTTGAAAGAAAGGACATAATAGAGTTGAACACAATTGAGAGCACTGCGGTAGAAAATAGAAACAAGGAACACCATGTGAACCTTGGAGGTTGCAAAGCTATGAATCAAGAGTTTAATGGACAAGATAGAATTCGAAACCACTCCGGTTAAAACAAGATGAGAGGGGAAGAATTCGGGCAGTACTCCGGTTGAACATGGAAGGAATAGAACATGAACTTGAGAAGATGGGATGTTAGTTGATGAAATCAACAACACACTGCCTCCGGAACTATTGAAAGAATGGCACAATGGGTAAGAAGGATTTCAGACAGCTCTCCAGTTGAGGAAGGAGGGAAAACTTGATAAGATTAGAGAACTCGAATGAAAACACGACACTCCGGTTTAATGGATAAGCAAGAAAAGAACACGATCCTCACGAATCGAGATGGTGAGTGAAAAGAGCAACGTCACAATGCCTCCGAAAGAAATAATAGAAGATAAATCATTGGAATAACAGAATGGAGAAGAAAATGCCAACTTCTGCCACAAATGAGTTTGGAAAGCATCCTTGCAAAGAAGAATTGAACGGAGTTGTTGGAAAATCAACAACGAAAAGCACAAGCTTGTAGTGGGCTTATGGAAAACATCTCAAAATTATGAGGTGACAACCGGCCACTAACGGAAACAATTGCTTGCTTGAGATCAACGAAGAGATGAAAACTTCTTCCACCAAGATGATAAAGAGATAACTTGGATCATTGGCAAGCACCACAAATAGCAACATTCCCAATGGAAGGCTTTTAGGTGAAATATGACACAAGATAACTCCAACAACGAGGTTGATGGATTTAAATATCTCATTCTTGACAACAAGTGAACCATGAAACATGAATGAAACTGTCAAAATGACATAATACCACCTCAAAAGATAAGGTCGAAAGAATTGCACTTCGGAATGCAAGATGAAGAATGCTTGAACTACTCAAAACAAAACATGCGTTGAGCACCATGTTTATTTTAGAGTATAGCTTGGCGGATCTTAACTTCGAGAGAAATCTTGAAGAACAATTGAAGAATGAAAGGAAACCTTGACGAAGCACCATGTAGAGCCTCCATGAAGAACTCCGGTTAGAAAAGGATGATAAAAGAAAGAGAAGTTGAAAACACAAGGTGAATCCTTGCAATGATTTAGATGGATCTCCGTGATAATTAGAGCTTGGAACTCCGGGAAAAAGAGAAGATGAAACAAATGAAACCGAGAATTTTAAGGGCCTCCGAAATAAAGAATTAATCACTTGGATGAACAAGAATAAGAATTATGTTATGCTTATCCTTCACCAATTAAATTGATGACAATCAACGGATTTGGCATACTACTTATTCTCGTAGAAAGGATTAAAAGAGATAAATCAAAACTTGAGAAGGTCTTCAACGAACCACCGGTAGGATTGGAACAACAAATGAATTGATATGATGAACAAGGAAGAGAGATCTTGAAAGAACCACCGTAAGAATTGGAAATGAACGAAGTAAAGATAAAGAAACACCGGGAAGAATTAGCAAATACACGAAGATGCTTGAGAGAATTTAGATACATGAGAACGACGAGATCACGAGCCGATTAAAGATCACTTGCACGAAGCACCGGTAGAATTTGGAGAATGATAGCTGAAAGCTGAGAATGAATAAACCTGAATTGATGGACTCCGGATAATCAAACCGAAAAGACTCTTGAATTACTCCGGATGGATGAAAAGAATTCTCACGATCAAAACAATTACGAGAGGATGGCAACAAGCTAGAATCACGAATCTTGAAGAGAATGGAGCGAGATTAAAGAGAAACTCTTCTTCGGTCTTCAAAATCCGAGAATGACCACCAGAAACACCACCATGAATTATTTAGACACTCCGGAATAAAGAATGGAAAAGTTGAGCCAACGATGATAAGAATTTGAAAGATCTTGGAGAAAAACATTTGACTGATGACAATTCATTCCTACGTCAAACTTGGAGAAGAATTTAGGATAGCTCTGGGAAAATAGAAGAGTCAGGTAAGATCCTGGGAAAAGACCTGTGGGTTAGGGCCCACTCAAAAGAACACCGTTGAAAAGATTTAAAAGAGAGGCTGCACCGGTTGAATTAAATGGCTTGAATGAGGTGACATCCTCGAAAGATCTTGAACAAAAGCAGAGTGGAAACAGGAATCTTCGAGATATCTTGAGCACTCCGGAACAATTGAATAGTGAGAAGTGAATTACTATGAGGTGCACCGGTATGAGAATGCAATGAAATACGGAAAAGAATATGATCAACCCCGAAAGCTTGAATTGACAACACCGGAGAAGAAAAGGAATGAAGAATGATGAACTTGAGACTCCATTAGAATCTTCATAAGAATCACCGGATAAGAATATTGACGAAAAAGAATGGGGAGACTTCACATGAATAAAAGGATACTTGAATAAGAAATCTGAATCCTGGGAGAAAACAAGGGAGGGAGGGTGGGAGAAAACAAAGACAATCTAGAATAGATGAAACGAACATCGTTGAGAAGAAGTGATAATTGATCTTGCGGTTGTTGAAATGATTGTATCCACTTGAAGAGAAAAC
The DNA here is from genome assembly GCF_002162155.2 of Triticum dicoccoides. Classification (NCBI taxonomy): domain Eukaryota; kingdom Viridiplantae; phylum Streptophyta; class Magnoliopsida; order Poales; family Poaceae; genus Triticum; species Triticum dicoccoides. Next base: position 264,488,021 of record NC_041384.1, read on the forward strand.
ACGCCGGTTGAAAAGAATTTTAGATGACAATCTCGATGACCAAGAAGGATTAGTATTCACATAGGAGTATGAGAACACCATTTGGGGAAGGTATGGAATCAACATTTGACTTCGAAGCAACTCGAATACCACAACTCAAAACAAAACCAAGGATTGGCTTGCGGAATAAGCCGGAACAAATATATGATAGAGATTTCGTCCGAAGTTTTTGTGGTGGGGCCTACACGGGCTCGATCGTACAGCACCATCATGTACAAGGCAGTGCACATGACATACGAAGCGTCCCCGAGTCGGCATAGCCAAGGACTCTTTAAGACACAACGAGACTACTGTAAAATCGACCGTGAATAGGCGGACCACTAGACGTCGAACCCCAATGTCATATCATAGATCTGTCGGAAAGAAAACCTAAGAGCTACTTGAATTCCCACCTATGAAACTCCGAAATTTTCCGGTTATGCAATCAGGTGTTGGGGATACAGGGGAAGCATAATATCTCACCCAAAACTAGCAAATCCTACATCCAGCTGTATCCATCCTTCAACACATAACCAAGAAACCTTCGGAAATCGTCTACCTCAACCTTCGAAAAGCATCCGTTATACAAGTTATGGCAATACTCCCGTACTCACCTCACTACTGGGTTATCGGGGTTATCTCACCAACAACTGCATAAAAGAGATTTTCGATGTCGGCGTACTAAACTCAGGTATTCCAGAACTGCAACGATAAAATTATGATGACAACACCTCAGAGCTCAACTCCCCGGGACACTTCCACTAAACCCCTGATAGGAGGCACCAAGACAATGTTCTCATCATAAAACCATCGAAACGATTCCAAGATACCCGCGTGATCCTAAAATTTTTTAGTGAAATTTGAGAAGAGAAGAGTCAAACTCTACGTCAGGATGCCTTACCAGAGCGATGAGGAGACTGGGAAGTAAAAAGAATTCCTAAGCTCTCCGATATATAATTCCTAAGGACTCAAAACATTTTTCTAGACACAACTCGGCCGCTAAAAACGATCAAGCAGTGGGGCTCCTAAGGTCGGGGAAGGCTCTGATTACCAACTTGTAACGCCCTCGATGCGGCTATATCTCCCACGTGTCGAAGCACGACTTAGAGGCATAACCGCATTGAAAGCAATGTCGCAAGTGAGGTAATCTTCACACAACCCATGTAATACATAAGGGAAAGAGATACATAGTTGGCTTACAATCGCCACTTCACACAATTACATGAATAAAGCATTACATCATCCAGATACAATCAAGGTCCGACTACGGAACCAAAATAAAAGAAGAACCCCAAATGCGACAAAGGTCCCCGATCGACCCCAACTGGGCTCCACTACTGATCAACTAGAACGAAACAACACAAAGGGCAAGATCTTCATCGAGCTCCTCCTTGAGCTTGGTTGCGTCATCTGCACGGTAACATAGGCACCTGCAAACTGGTTTTGGAAGTATCTGTGAGCCACGGGGACTCAGCAATCTCGCACCCGCGAGATCAAGACTATTTAAGCTTATAGGAAGGATGGAGTAATGAGGTGGAGCTGCAGCAAGCGACTAGCATATATGGTGGCTAACCTACGCAAATGAGAGCGAGAAGAGAAGGCAAAGCACGGTCGATAAAAGTATGATCAAGAAGTGATCCTATAGCAACCTACGTCAAGCATAACTCCAACACCGTGTTCACTTCCCGGACTCCGCCGGAAAGAGACCATCACGGTTACACACACGGTTGATGTATTTTAATTAAGGTCAACTTTGGGTTTTCTACAACCGGACGTTAACAAATTCCCATCTGCCCATAACCGCGGGCACGGCTTTCAAAAGTTCAAATCCCTGCAGGGGTGTCCCAACTTAGCCCATGACAAGCTCTCACGGTCAACGAAGGAATAGACCTCCACCCGGGACACTCCGATCAGACTCGGTATCCCGGTACAACAAGACATTTCGACAGGGTAAAACTAAACCAGCAACACCGCCCGAATGTGCCGACAAATCCCGATAGGAGCTGCACATATCTCTTTCTCAGGGCACACTCAGATAGGTCAAGCTACGAGTAAAACCAACCCTCAAGTTTCCCCGAGGTGGCCCCGCAGGCTGCCCAGTTCGGACCAACACTCAGAGGAGCACTGGCCCGAGGGGGTTAAATAAGATGACCCTTGAGTCTGCAGAACCCAAGGGAAAGAAAAGGCTAGGTGGCAAATGGTAAAACCAAGGTTGGGTATTGCTGGAAGAGCTTTACTTAAGGCGAACTGTCAAGGGGTTCCCATTATAGCCCAACCGCGTAAGGGACGCAAAATCCGGGAACATAACACCGATATGACGGAAACTAGGGCGGCAAGAGTGGAACAAAACACCAGGCATAAGGCCGAGCCTTCCACCCTTTACCAAGTATATAGATGCATTAATTAAATAAGATATATTGTGATATCCCAACAAGTAAACATGTTCCAACAAGGAACAACATCTCCATGTTCCAACAAGGAACAAACTTCAATCTTCACCTGCAACTAACAACGCTATAAGAGGGGCTGAGCAAAGCGGTAACATAGCCAATCAACGGTTTGCTAGGACATGGTGGGTTAGAGGTTTGACATGGCAATTTGGGAGGCTGACAAGCAAATGGTAGGCATTGTAGCATTGGCATAGCAAAAGAGCGAGCAAACTAGCATGGCAAAGATAGTAGTGATTTCGAGGGTATGATCATCTTGCCTGAGATCCCGCAAGGAAGAAGAACGAATCCAAGAAGAAGACAAACGGTCGTAGACGAACAAATCCTCACAACTCCAGAACGAAACCGAAGCTAACGAGAGAAGCAACCCGGAAAGAAACAAACAACATAGTAAACACACAAGCATAAACAAGTCATGATGCACAAACAAGTATGATGCATGTCCGGTTTAATGAGGCATGGCATGGCAAAGTGCAACAAACAATACTACAAGTTAAGTGGAGCTCAATATGCAACGAGGTGCATGTTGACGGAACACCACATCAATTATTTAGTTATCTCTCGTTTAAGCTACCCAACAATATTAACTGTTGTTAAACATGGCAAGAGGTGAAGCATAATATAAACTATACCATCTAAACAATTTAAATGGGGCCGGATATAAAAACAACAAATCCGGTAAATCCCCATATGCATTTAGCAATTTAATGCAACAACAAGTTTAAACATTTTAAATGTTGTTATCATGATGCGGATGACATATACAAGTTTTATGCATTTTTTATGAAAATGTTGACATGAGCATGTTATGAAGCATTTGGTCACCATGGCGGAACAAAAAGGGTGCCACGGCAGCGAAACAAAAATGGTGCCACGGCAACATTCCGGTCCCGGTAACTCATGGAGATACCGGTGCAAAAGGAGGCGTGCGGATGTGCGGAACATGCTAGAGATGGTGGGGTGATCCCGGTTACCGGGTTCCCACGGTTCATCGGCATGGCGAACGAGGAGGAACATGCATGAAGCAAACGGGCACGGTGCATACATAGGGTGCATCTCATACAACACATGCATTCGGTCCACGGACGGCGTCTCGGGGTTATACCTTTGAAGCGTGCATTTTCGGGGCGGATCGAGTTCGGTACGATGTAGAGGAAGTAGACGTTCTCGGGTCGTCGTGGGAAGTAGTTGTACATGACAACGGTAGTGGAAGTAGTGGTACATGGCGACGGTAATGGTACACGGTTCGTAGAGGTACTTGACGTCCACGGGGTCGACGGTAGACGTTCTAGGCATCGGGCGTCCAGGTACTTGCCAGGCTTGAAGAACGTACTTGTCGACAGGAAACCATAGAGGCGGTCTTGTGTCCCTGTGTTCACTAGTCTTGGCAACGACAGGAAAGGCAGCGGGCGACGTCCTTGTCGGACGGAGCTGGTACATGCGAACCATGGCGAGGCCGAAGGTGGGTCTCGGGCAGGAGGTGAAGAAGACGACATGGACGCAATCTCCGGCGAGAAGGCAAAGCAGAGAAGGCTGGGGTCGAGCACGGGGAGGCTGGATGCCGGCAGCGAGGAAGGACGGCGCGGCGCGGAGAGCTGGTGGTGGAGCTCCTGGACGCAGCGGGAGGAAGAGCATCCCGGCACTGCTCGGGAGGCGCGAAGCAGAGGCGCGGGGAGGGAGCCGCACGGAGAGGGAGGAGGGCACGGGGACCGGAACCGGGTCCGGCGAGGAGCTGTGGGCGCCGGCGACTGCAGGCGACGGCGGTGCTCCCCGGGTCCGGTGAGGCGCTGTGGTCGCGCGAGGAGGCGGACGAACGGGCCAGGCGGCGGCGGACGACGGATGCGGGTGTGGGTGCTCGAGGGGCTCCTCTCCTCGAGCACTCGGGCGACGAGGATTTGGCGAGGAGGAGGCACGGTCGCGGCCTGGTGCTGCAGAGGGAGGCGCGCGGGATCGAGAGGGAGAGAGTGAGATGGGGATCAGGATGAGCGAGGGAGATGGCGGCGCTGGAGGAAGGGTTCGAGGGGAAGAGAGGGATCGAGGGACAGAGCTAGGGTTGGTTATCGGTGCGGCTGGGCTTCAGGAGGGTTGGTGGGCCTAGGAGGCCGGCCCAGCGAAGAGGGAGGCGGCTGGGCTCTCCACTCCCTCTCTTTTCAAAACTCTTCTAAAAACAGAAAAGCAAAGAAAGAAAAGGAGAGAAAAGAAATGAGTGGACAAGAATTTGGGCATGCGGATAATTTTTCCGGACTCACAAAAATGAGCTTGACCCAAGAAAAATGGAGTGGGCAAGATTGCAAGAATTAAATTCAAAGTCATTTGAATTTAATTTAAAAGGTTTGAACAAGGACTAGGATTTAGAAGAGTCCAAAAATGTTGATAATTTAGGAGGAGCCTCGATAAATGGGAAAAGAAATGTTGGCAAAGATTGGGGACCAAACTTGAAGTAGAAAAGGAACAAAATTATTTTGTAAGTGTGTTTTGGTGATTTCCGAAATAAAGAAATATTTAATATAGCTCCCTAATATTGGAGGATATGTTATAAAGAGAAGTCACCATGTGAGTCCCTCGATTTAAATGGATCGAAAAATCCATACAATTTATTTAGTTGAGGTTTTAAAAATTAATGATATGATGGCATGATGACATGATGCAATGCAAGAGATGACATGATGCAATGCAACAAGCAAATAAAACACACTGCGAAACTCGGAATAGCTGGAAGTCTTCTGGAGCGTCGGTCTCGGGGCGTTACACGAATCTCCTTGGGTTCTTCATCTTCTTCTACTGGAGTGGGGTCTCCCATAAATATTCCGATCATCTTAATCAGGTCGTCATTCTTCTCCAGTAGTATCGCAATTTCCTCCTCATATCCATTGTGTGTAGACTTAAGTTCTTCTTCCAGCTCGATGATCCTTGTCTTTGCCTTCTTCAGATCTATCATGTCTGCGCACATCTGATTCTCCTGGCGTCGAATGTGTTGGTTTAGTTCCTGGATGAAAGCTGCAATTGATCTATCCTTCCTGGTACTGATCATCTCCCATTACTCGTCTCTGCGCCCACATATTTGGTAGATAGTGTCCTTAAGATCCTTGTGATATACTTCTCCAATGTGTCCCATGGTGATGTGAGTTGCCATACTCTTTCCTAAACTCTAGGTTGGTGCATCAAAGGAAAACTTTATGGGTTTAGTGACTGACGTGAATGTCCTTACTGGAACTTGAACTTGAATCATCCATTGCTCCTCTTCTGGCAAAGTGGCATTGTATGTCCCGGTGAAGCTTGGTATTCCTATGTTCAGGTACCTAGTGACTTCCTTCAAATGTTGTCCAAAAGGTGCATCTTCATCCAGTTGTGCAAACTTGTTCTTCATCTCCGCCATCCTAAAGAGTAGAAAATGGAGAGGAGTCAGAAATGAGAAGAGAATAGTGATCTAGGGCTTTAGCTTAGTGGTCGTGTCCTACACTCAACCTGGCTCTGATACCATCTTTGTAGCGACCCGACCTCAAATGGTCAAGTCTCTGTGCTTCAGTGTCATCCCTGGATCGGTAATGCTGACACACACAGTACTCGGAGGATTTATAACAGAGTAGCAATCACACACTTATTACATCGAAAGTCTCAAAAGATAACTTATTACAATAATATGGCTTAAGGCCATCTAACACGATAACAGCGGAAGGCTTGGAAGATAAAGTGAGTCCGTCAACTCCAACAGCATGGCTGAGCTGCATGGCAACGACCTAACAAACCTTACTCCTGGTTTGAAAAGTCTGCAACATAATACGTTGCAGCCCAAAAACGGGTCAGCACATGGAATATGTTGGCAAAGTAACATAGTAGAGCAAGAACAGAATAATGCTATCACTACATGCATATTTGGCTGGTGGAAAGCTCTATGGTTACAGTTTTGCAAAAAGCCAAATTTTCCCTACAACAAAGGAATAGATTTTAATTTAACTATCATGGTAGTTGAAACATCATTGAGAAGGTTCCTCCAACTCAATCCCAATTAAGGTAATTATCAACCCAAAAATATTAATTTAGAGTGATGAGATACTTAAGATACTCCAAGTACTAGATACTCAAGATTGTCCATAACCGGGGACACGGCTAACCATCATTAGTTTGTACTCTCTGTAGAGGTTTGTGCACTTTTCCCCACAAAACTCGATCGCCTCTGTTGGATTTCTCGCACTACGTGGTGTTTGAGAAATGGATGACCGAGACACAGTCTTTCAGAAACATTAACTCTCTACTCCGGGTAGACCATACCAAACCTACAAACCCACTACCTGCTGATCTACCTCTTCAAGAGCTTCACGTAACTTACTCAACTATGCTAGAGCCCATAATAGCTTGTGGCTGCACACGGAAGTTTCTAGCATGAATCATCTCAGTTCCCTTTGAGCCTGGGTGGTGGTCCATAGGAAGATCACACGGGTACTCCAGGATTTCAAAAAATTCAGGCAACACTGGGTACTCCAGGTGCCTCAATCCACCCAGATGTGTATTTAAGTTGCCACCTTACGTTGAAGCATGAATTAACAATCTGACATCTGTCATGGATTTCACTCACCCAAACCACGTCTACGAGCATAGCATAGCAATATACGCAACATGTAGAAGTAACTCCCAAAGGTTTGAATGTAACAGGGTAATAGGTTCTACCTCATCAACTAATTCCCAACCCACATGTTAATGACATCCTAATCATGTAATGTTTGAGGATTGAAACTAATGCATAAAAACTGGGTGGTAAAGGGATATGATCAAAGTTTTACTTGCCTTGCTGACGATCTGCGAAACCTAGAGACTCCAAATAACACGCTTCGCACTCCGGGAATTCTATCGTGAGCAAGCAATAGCATACATAAGAAACAATCAAATAAGCATGGGTAAAACTCAAATAAGAAGATCTAATCGGAAAGTTCAACTTAAGAACTCTGGTTTGCAAGAAGAATCAAACCAAACGGAGCAACGAAACTCAAACAGCGAAAGAAACAAGATCCTTTTATTAATCTGAACTAGGGTCAAATTTTAGAGTACCAAAATCTTGTTCAAGTTGGTTAAGTGGAAAGAGGGTCTCGAGACGAAGATCTAGGCGCTTGAATCTCCTGATTCCGACTAACGGGCGAAAAGAAAAACTAAAACGAAAATCGGATCAGAAATTGCGATCAAGAATAATTGCGGAAAAATCCAATAAAAGAAAACTGATGAACAGGCTAACGACCGAGCATTCGTTATCTGTAACTAACGAGCGAAAACCTCTCGTTGAAACGAACGTTCGGACGAACGTCCCCTAAATAGAAGAATCGGGAAAAACCGGCGAACCGATCTAAAAAAACAAACTAGGGTTTTCTTAAAAAAACCGAACCGGTTTTCTAAAAAAACCGAATGGCGCTAACCTAGGCGAGGTCCGGCACGGTGGGGCTCCGGCGAGGGGCGGCATGGCGCGGGCAGCAGGCGGCGGCGGCTCGCGACGAGGGCGGCGCGGCAACGCGGCAAGGTGGTGGCGGCTCGGCAACGGCGTCGGGCGGCGCGACGGCTTTGGCGGCGGGGCGGCGGCTCCCAGCGGGGTGGGGCTCCAGGGCGGCATGGTGGCTGCGGCTTTAAAGGGGGGTGCCTTGGGGGAGGGGGCACGGCGGGGACGAGGAGTCCGAGCCGAACTCCTGTCGGCGGCGGCGGCGCGATCTCCTGCCAGGAGACGGCTGCGCGAGGGCGAGGTGGGCCGGCGGCTGGGCTTCGGCCCAGTCGGCCTAGGCGCGCTCCTTTTTTTAAACAATTCCGCCGAACTCATAAAAATCCTAGGAAATAAAATAAAATTCTAAAAATTCCAAAACAAGTTTTCACCATCTAAATAGAGTATTTAGAACAAGATGAACATTTTCTTGGCCCTAAAATGCAATTTTCAAAAACGTGCATTTTTTTCTAATTGCAAGTAAAATCCAAATAAAATCAAATAAATGATTTTAATATTTTTCCTCCAATATTTCAGTTATTTTGGAGAAGTCATATTATCTCCTCTCATATATTTTATTATGAAATATTTTTCGGAGAGAGAAATAATCAAAATCAAAAGTCCTCGTTTCATTATTTGATAAAAATCAAATATGAACACCGGGAAACCCCCACTCTCTCCGAGGGTCCTTGAGTTGTTTAGGATTTTGAGGATTGCGGAATGAAAATGCAATAAAATATGATATGCATGAATGATCTATGTATAACATTCCAAATTGAAAATTTGGGATGTTACAAGGAGTTACTCTGTTTTCATTAACTTAATACTCTAGATGCATGCTGGATAGCGGTCGATGAGTGGAGTAATAGTAGTAGATGCAGGCAGGAGTCAGTCTACTTGTCTCGGACGTGATGCCTATATACATGATCATACCTAGATATTCTCATAACTATGCTCAATTCTGTCAATTGCTCAACAATAATTTGTTCACCCACCGTAGAATACTCATGCTCTCGAGAGAAGCCACTATTGAAACCTATGGCCCCCAGGTCTATCTTCATCATATTAATCTCCCAATACTTAGTTATTTCCTTAGCTTTTACTTTGCTTTTATTTTACTTTGCATCTTTATCACAAAAATACCAAAAAAATTATCTTATCGTATCTATCAGATCTCACTCTCGTAAGTGGCCGTGTAGGGATTGACAACCCCTTATCGCATTGGTTGCGAGGATTTATTTGTTTTGTGCAGGTATGAGGGACTGGCGCGTAGCCTCCTACTGGATTGATACCTTGGTTCTCAAAAACTGAGGGAAATACTTACGCTACTTTGCTGCATCATCCCTTCCTCTTTGGGGAAAACCAACGCAGTGCTCAAGAGGCAGCAAGAAGGATTTATGGCGCCGCTGTTGGGGAGGTTCGCGCAAGTCAAGATTTGACTCCCGACAATGAGGCATTTCTGGCGCCGTTGCCTGGGAGGTCTACGCAAAAGTTAATATACCAAGTACCCATCACATACCCTTATCTCCCGCATTACATTATTTGCCATTTGGCTCTTGTTTTCCTCTTTCCCACTTCACCCGTGCCGTTTTATTCTCCCTCTCTCTCTATCCTCCCTCTCTTTCTCTATTTGCCTTCTTCCCGTATGTATCCTTGTTTGTGTTTCCATGTGCCTTCTATTTGCTTGCATCTCTTCTTGGTAAAAATCTCTTGATATGGATCCACTTAAAGTGTTCTACTTAGATCATCTTTGATACTTATGCGCTCATGCTGAAACCCCAACTAGCCTAGTTGATGGGAAATCTTTAGATGAGCATGCTCATTTTGTGCGTCACCGTTTGTCTGAAAAAGGAAGAATCTTATGGAATCAAATAAACAGATTGTTGTGTTATGCTTGGAATCTTTGTGAAATTGGTGATTTTACTTGTTTCTCTAAGAACCCTAAAAAACACCTCCCCTACCTATGTGAGTTTAATGGTATTGAAATCTTATCTTCTTATGCAAAAGGTGCTTATGAAGTTGCTTCTTTGATTGAAAAATATGATATTAATCTCTACGAATCTGAAAATTTTGACATACTTAAATATTGCTATGAAAACTATACTCACAATGTCTATGTCAAAGAATTTATTGAAAGAATGACCGTTGCTTCGGAAGAAAATAATGATATGCATGAATCTATAGATAATTATGATTCCGATGATTTGATTGAAATATCCCTTGATAAACATGATGCTTGCTATTCTTGTGGCCACGATGCCAATATTTATGAAGATGAATTTGCTATACTTCCTTATGTTAAACATGAGATCGTTGCTATTGCACCCATACTTAATAGTTCCTTCGATGAAAAGCATGATTGCAATGATGTTATTATAAATTCCTTTAATGTCAGTTGTGTTAATGATATGCAAAACCCTAAGCTTGGGGATGCTAGTTTTGCTAGGACTACTATTTGTTGCAATGATCATGATTGGGGTGATTCTTCTTTTCATCTTGAAAATTTATTTAAGCCCCATGATGAATATGAGATTGATAATAGTGTTTGCAATATTATTGAAAGTGGGTTTGGAGAGGTCATGACTTTAGTTAATGTTAATCCCACTATTTTGGAAGAGTGTCAACTTTGCATGCATGTAGATCATGTTGAAAATATATTATGTGATAGCTATTTTGTTGAATTTTCTTATGATCCTACATGTAATTATTATGAGAGAGGAAAATATGGTGGTAAAATTTTTCATGTTACTAAATTATCTCTCGTTATGTTGAGATTACTATTGTTTCTTTTCGTTTGCTTGCATATGCTAGTTTTTGCTTGACTTGATAATTTGTTTGCCTATAAGATGCCTATGCATAGGAAGTATGTCAGACTTAGATGTGTTTGTCACATGTTTTATTATGCTCTCTTTGTGCTTCAATTCTTGTCTTTCATGTGAGCATCATTGAAATATTATGCCTAGCTAGGGGCGTTAAACGATAGCGTTTGTTGGGAGGCAGCCGAATTTTATTTTTATTCCTTGCTTTTTGCTCCTGTTTAGTAATAAATAATTTATCTATCCTCTGTTTTGGTTGTGTTTTTTGTGTTTAATTAGTGTTTGTGCCAAGTAGAACCATTGGGAAGAGTTGGGGAAAGTCTTGTTACACTTGCTGTAAAAAACAGAAACTTTAGCGCTCACGAGAACTGCTGCCATTTGTATTTGGAACGTGATATTTAGTTAATTATTTTTTCAGATGATTAATAGATAAATTCCTCACGTCCAGAAATTTATTTCAGAATTTTTGGGGTTCCAGATCTTGAGCTATCTACAGATTACTACAGACTGTTCTGTTTTCATTCTGTTTTTCGTGTGTTGTTTGCTTATTTTGATGAATCTATGGCTAGTAAAATAGTTTATAAACCATAGAGAAGTTGGAATACAGTAGGTTTAACACCAATATAAATAAAGAATGATTTCATTACAGTACCTTGAAGTGGTCTTTTGTTTTCTTTCGCTAACGGAGCTCACGAGATTTTCTACTTTGAGTTTTGTGTTGTGAAGTTTTCAAGTTTTGGGTAAAGATTTGATGGATTATGGAAAAAGGAGTGGCAAGAGCCAAAGCTTGGGGATGCCCATGGCACCCCCAAGATAATCTAAGTACACCTAAAATCCAAAGCTTGGGGATGCCCCGGAAGGCATCCCCTCTTTCGTCTACTTCTATCGGTAACTTTACTTGGAGCTATATTTTTATTCGCCACATGATATGTGTTTTGCTTGGAGCGTCTTGTATGATTTGAGTCTTTACGTTTTAGTTTACCACAATCATACTTTCTGTACACACCTTTTGAGAGAGCCATACATGATTTGGAATTTGTTAGAATACTCTATGTGCTTCGCTTATATCATTTGAGTTATATAGTTTTGCTCTAGTACTTCACTTATATCTTTTAGAGCACGGTGGTGGATTTGTTTTATAGAAACTATTGGTCTCTCATGCCTCACTTATATTATTTTTAGAGTCTTAAATAGCATGTTAATTTGCTTAAATAATCCTAATATGCTTGGAATTCAAGAATAGTAAAAGAACTTCCTTATGAGTGTGTTGAATGCTATGAGAAGTTTGATGCTTGATACTTGTTTTGAGATATGAAGATGGTGATATTAGAGTTATGCTAGTTGAGTAGTTGTCAATTTGAGAAATACTTGTGTTGAAATTTGTGATTCCCGTAGCATGCACGTATGGTGAACCGTTATGTGATGAAGTCAGAGCATGATTTATTTTTTGATTGTCTTCCTTATGAGTGGCGGTCGGGGACGAGCGATGGTCTTTTCCTACCAATCTATCCCCCTAGGAGCATGCGTGTAATACTTTGCTTTGATAACTTGTAGATTTTTGCAATAAGTATATGAGTTTTTTATGACTAATGTTGAGTCCATGGAATATACGCACTTTTCTCACCCTTCCACCTTTGCTAGCCTCTCTAATACCGCACACCTTTCGCCGGTATCATACACCCACGATATACCTTCCTCAAAACAGCCACCATACCTACCTATTATGGCATTTCCATAGCCATTCCGAGATATATTTCCATGCAACTTTCCACCGTTTTGTTTATTGTGACACACTCCATCATTGTCATATTGCTTAGCATGATCATGTAGTTGACATCGTATTTGTGGCAAAGCCACCATTCATAGTTCTTTCATACGTGTCACTCTTGATTCATTGCACATCCCGGTACACCGCCGGAGGCATTCATATAGAGTCATATTTTGTTCTAAGTATCGAGTTGTAATTGTTGAGTTGTAAGAAAAATAAAAGTGTGATGATCATCATTATTAGAGTATTGTCCCAGTGAGGAAAGGATGATGGAGACTATGATTCCCCCACAAGTCGGGATGAGACTCTGGATGGAAAAAAGGAGAAAGAAAAGAGGCCATAAAAAAGAGAAAAGGCCCAAATAAAAAATGACAGAAAAAGAGAGAAGGGACAATGTTACTATCCATTTAACACACTTGTGCTTCAAAGTAGAACCATGATATTCATGATAGAGAGTCTCCTATGTTATCACTTTCATATACTAGTGGGAATTTTTCATTATAGAACTTGGCTTGTATATTCCAATGATGGGCTTCCTGAAAATGCCCTAGGTCTTCATGAGCAAGCAAGTTGGATGCACACCCACTTAGTTTCTTTTGCTAAGCTTTCATATACTTATAGCTCTAGTCCATACGTTGCATGGCAATCCCTACTCACTCACATTGATATCTATTGATGGGCATCTCCATAGCCCTTTGATACGCCTAGTTGATGTGAGACCATCTTCACCCTTTTTGTCTTCTCCACAACCACCATTCTATTCCACTTATAGTGCTATATCCATGGCTCATGCTCATGTATTGCGTGAAGATTGAAAAAGTTTGAGAACACCAAAAGTATGAAACAATTGCTTGGCTTGTCATCGGTGTTGTGCATGATTTAAATATTTTGTTGGTGAAGATGGAGCATAGCCAGACTATATGATTTTGTAGGGATAACTTTCTTTGGCCATGCTATTTTGAGAAGACATGATTGCTTTGCTAGTATGCTTGAAGTATTATTATTTTTATGTAAATATTAAACTTTTATCTTGAATCTTTCGGATTTGAATATTCATACCACAATTAAGAAGAATTACATTAAAATTATGCCAAGTAGCACTCCGCATCAAAAATTCTGTTTTTATCATTTACCTACTCGAGGACGAGCAGGAATTAAGCTTGGGGATGCTTGATACGTCTCCAATGTATCTATAATTTTTGATTGCTCCATGCTATATTATCTACTGTTTTGGATATTATTGGGCTTTATTATCCACTTTTATATTATTTTGGGACTAACCTATTAACCGGAGGCCTAGCCTAGAATTGCTGTTTTTTGCCGATTTTAGGGTTTCGAAGAAAATGAATATCAAACAGAGTCCAAACGGAATGAAACCTTCGGGAACGTGATTTTCTCAACGAACAAGACCCAGGAGACTTGGACCCTACGTCAAGAAACAAAAGAGGAGGCCACGAGGTAAGGGGGCACGCCTACCCCCCCCCCCCCCAGGCGCGCCCTCCACCCTCGTGGTCCCCCTGTTGCTCCACCGACGTACTCCTTCCTCCTATATATACCTACGTACCCCCAAACGATCAGATACGGAGGCAAAACCCTAATTCCACCGCCATAACTTTCTGTATCCACGAGATCCCATCATGGGGCCTGTTCCGGAGCTCTGCCGGAGGGGGCATCGATCATGGAGGGCTTCTACATCAACACCATAGCCCCTCCGCTGAAGTGTGAGTAGTTCACTTTAGACCTATGGGTCCATAGTTAGTAGCTAGGTGTCTTCTTCTCTCTTTTTGGATCTCAATACAATGTTCTCCCCCTCTCTTGTGGAGAACTATTTGATATAATCTTGTTTTTGCGGTGTGTTTGTTGAGACCGATGAATTGTGGGTTTATGACCAAGTCTGTCTATGAACAATATTTGAATCTTCTCTGAATTCTTTTATGTATGATTGGTTATCTTTGCAAGTCTCTTCGAATTATCAGTTTGGTTTGGCCTACTAGATTGATCTTTCTTGCAATGGGAGAAGTGCTTAGTTTTGGGTTCAATCTTGCGATGTCCTTTACCATTGACAGTAGGGGCAACAAGGCATGTATTGTATTGTTGCCATCGAGGATAACAAGATGGGGTTTTCATCATATTGCATGAGTTTATCCCTCTACATCATGTCATCTTGCTTAAGGCGTTACTCTGTTTTCATTAACTTAATACTCTAGATGCATGCTGGATAGCGGTCGATGAGTGGAGTAATAGTAGTAGATGCAGGCAGGAGTCGGTCTACTTGTCTCGGACATGATGCCTATATACATGATCATACCTAGATATTCTCATAACTATGCTCAATTCTGTCAATTGCTCAACAGTAATTTTTCCACCCACCGTAGAATACTTATGCTCTCGAGAGAAGCCACTAGTGAAACCTATGGCCCCTGGGTCTATCTTCATCATATTAATCTCCCAATACTTAGTTATTTCCTTTGCTTTTATTTTACTTCGCATCTTTATCACAAAAATACCAAAAATATTATCTTATCATATCTATCAGATCTCACTCTCATAAGTGGCTGCGTAGGGATTGACAACCCCTTATCATGTTGGTTGCCAGGATTTATTTGTTTTGTGCAGGTACGAGGGACTAGCGCATAGCCTCCTACTAGATTGATACCTTGGTTCTCAAAAACTGAGGGAAATACTTACGCTACTTTGCTGCATCATCCCTTCCTCTTCGGGGAAAACCAACGCAGTGCTCAAGAGGTAGCATCCTCCGTCGTCGGATCACGATCGTGTGGGAGAAAATCGCACCTCATTTGGACACTCCAAACTCCCTCTACCAATAAATATGTGAATCTCCCCCGAATTCCGGGTCCAAAACCCTAGCCCCGCTCCTCGTCACCGCCGGACGCGTCCGGACCGTGCCGCCGCTCACCTCCATTCGCAGGCCGCCACATGGTGCATGTCCGCCGCCGCCGCCGGCCCGCGGGGCCCGCAGCCGGACCGCGCGCC
>NC_041384.1:264503999-264520052 GCF_002162155.2 Triticum dicoccoides
GCCGCCTCAGCCCTCCACCGCCACCGCGCCGCCCCTCACCACCCAGTCGCCACCCGACCCCGCGTGCCGCTCCTCCGCGCCGCCCTTGTCGGCGGCGGCGGCTCCGGCGACCGAATCCGGCAGGACCTCCCTCCTCTCCGGCAATCTCCCTCCACCCCGGCGACCAACTCCAGCGAAGCTCCGGCCCCGCCTTGATCCGCGTGCCTGAAACCCTAGATCTGGAAATTTCGAAGGTCGTTTTTCTTCCCAGTCTTTTCCCCCTAACATTTTTATGCCATGTTCATCATGTCGTATCTCGATGACCGTGGCTCGAAATCTTGCATATGATATGTAAAATTGTTCGTCTCGTTGAGCTATTCATGTTAGAAGCATTTCCATGCATGTTACTATCTATTATGATTCCATTTTCATTGATGCAAGAGTGCTATAAAATGTTAGCTGCTGGTACTTATCAGATCGTGATGTTTTGTCATTTGTGTTGCATTTGATGTGTGCATCATATGATCATGAGGTCTACATGTGTTTTCAACTAAAAGATGCCATCTTTACAGAGGTGCAAGCCTTGTATTTTTGTGATCTATGTAGTGTCTAGAACAAGAATGCAAACTAGGCTCCGTGATGTTGCTGTTTTCAGGGACTTAGGATTTTGCCAAGTCTTTTCCCTGCTGTTATTTTGATGCCATGTAAACTTGATGCTACTTTGAGATCCATGCTTATTTTGGAATACTTCAGTAATGATGTTTTAACATGTGGTTATGCTCTACCATTCATGCCCCTGTCTGCAATTATGGAGTGCTCTAGCATGTCTTTTTCTTGCTCTACTTTTTCTATAAAATGTTCCTGGCAGTTTGTTAACATGTTAATCAATATTGCCATGGTTGTTGCTAGTGATCCATGCATCCTATGAACATGTCATCTTACTGTTGGTATGCTTATGTTGTCATCTAATGCTTTGTGGTGAGTGGCATAAGCTTGCAAAGTTGCTATCGTAAATCTGAACATGTCATCTTGCTGTTGGTATGCTTATGTTGGTCTGAAACTGTTAATAAAACATGCTATGTTTACATGGGTGCCATCATATCTTCTATGCCTTTTTGGCTCATGTTTAGTAAGGGACTTTTGTTCTATGAAATTAGTAGAATCATGCCATGCCTTTGCTTGCTATGATATTTTCCTGTAGCATGTTGTTTGCTTGCTCTAAACATTGCTTCCTGATGTTATTTTTGACATGTTAGTATTTTCATCTATGAAGCTGATATCTTTTGCACTTTTGCCATGCTTGTTTGAACCCGTTCTAGTGTGTTTTAGCCGTAACTCAGTGTTCATGTTTTGTCAAGCATCTCTTGTACATCACTGCCATATGCTTTGTTTCTATGTTGGAGTGCAGTAGCTTAGTTCTTGTTGCATTCTAAGTACCATCATATTGTTAATCGCAGAATTGTGTCATTCTTGTTTTGCTTGCCATTTGCAAACCGTGCATCCGTTTCCGGTGATCTTTATATAAAACGCGATGAATCCTTCTCTCTGATTTTTTTCTCCCCAAACGTGAATATATATAGTTGGAGTTGAGGTCGGTGGAGCTCTAGGGGGGCCACGAGGCAGGGGGCGCCCAGAGGGGTAGGCGCGCCCCCACCCTCATGGACAGGGTGTGGGCCCCCTGGTCTTGGTTCTTTCGCCAGTATTTTTATATATTCCAAAAATATTCTCCGTGAAGTCTCAGGTCATTCCGAGAACTTTTATTTCTGCACAAAAATAACACCATGGAAATTCTACTGAAAACAACATCAGTCTGGGTTAGTTCCATTCAAATCATGCAAGTTAGAGTCCAAAACAAGGGCAAAAGTGTATGGAAAAGTAGATACGTTGGAGACGTATCAACTCCCCCAAGCTTAAACCTTTGCTTGTCCTCAAAAAATTCAGATGACAAATTTAAAGTGATAAAGAAAAAACTTTTACAAACTCTGTTTGCTCTTGTTGTTGTAAATATGTAAATCCAACATTCAAGTTTTCAGCAAAGATTATGAACTAACCATATTCACAATAACACTTAGGTCTCATGTTTACTCATATCAATGGCATAATCAACTAGTGAGCAATAATAATAAATCTCGGATGACAACACTTTCTCAAAACAATCATAATATGATATAACAAGATGGTATCTCGCTAGCCCTTTCTGAGAGCGCAAAACATAAATGCAGAGCACCTCTGAAGATCAAGGACTGACTAAACATTGTAATTCATGGTAAAAGTGATCCAGTCATAGTCATACTCAACGTAAACTAATAGTAATGCATGCAAATGACAGCGGTGCTCTCCAACTGGTGCTTTTTAATAAGAGGATGATGACTCAACAGAAAAGTAAATAGATAGGCTCTTCTCAGAGGGAAGCAGGGATTTGTAGAGGTGCCAGAGGTTGATTTTGAAATAGAGATAAATAATATTTTGAGTGGCATACTTTCATTGTCAACATAACAACTGAGAGATCTTGATATCTTCCATGCTACACACATCATAGGCGGTTCCCAAACAGAATGGTAAAGTTTATACTCCCCGTACCACCAACAAACATCAATCCATGGCTTGTCTGAAACAACGGGTGCCTCCAACTAACAACAATCCTGGGGGAGTTTTGTTTGCATAATTTAAGCATGGGACTGGGCATCCCGGTTACCAGCCATTTTCTCGTGAATGAGGAGTGGAGTCCACTCCTCTTAAGAATAACCCACCTAGCATGGAAGATATAGACAGCCGTAGTTGATACATGAGCTATTCGAGCATACAAAACAGAATTTCATTTGAAACGGCAGGTAGATACCGCATATAGGAAGGTATGGTGGACTCATATGGAATAACTTTTGGGGTTTATGGAGGTGGATGCACAAGCAGTATTCCTGCTTAGTACAAGTGAAGGCTAGAAAGAGACTGGGAAGCGACCAGCTAGAGTGCGACAACAGTCATGAACATGCATTAAAATTAATCAACACTGAATGCAAGCATGAGTAGGATATAATTCACCATGAACATAAATATCGTGGAGGCTATGTTGATTTTGTTTCAACTACATGCATGAACATGTGCCAAGTCAAGCCACTCGAATCGTTCAAAGGAGGATACCACCCTATCATACCACATCACAACCATTTAAATAGCATGTTGGCATGCAAGGTAAACCATTATAAACTCCTAGCTAATTAATCATGGCATGAGCAACTATAATCTCTAATTGTCACTGCAAACATGTTTCATTCATAATAGGCTGAATCAGGAACGATGAACTAATCATATTTACAAAAACAAGATAGGTCGAGTTCATACCAGCTTCTCTCATCTCAATCAGTCCATCATATATCGTCATTATTGCCTTTCACTTGCACAACCGAACGGTGTGGATAATAATAATAGTGCATGTGCATTGGACTAAGCTGGAATCTGCAAGCATTTAATATAAGGGAGAAGACAAGGTAATATGGGCTCTTTGTTAGATCAACAATAATGCATTTGAGAGCCACTCAACATTTTCATCATGGTCTTCTCCTCTCGACCCCCAAAGAAAAGAAAAGAAACAAAACTATTTACATGGGAATGCTCCCAACAAGCAAAAGAAGAACGAGAAATATTTTTGGGTTTTCTTTCTAATTACCACTACTACACGCATGGAAAGTAAACTAGCTAAAAGCTACAACAATTTTTTTTGTTTTTCTTAAGGGTTTTCAAACACACAAGAAGAAGGTTTAAAAAGAAAATAAACTAGCATGGATAATACAGTGAAAAAGTATGAGCACCGACAACGGGAATGAGTGTGTGAACATGAATGTAATGTTGGTGAGAAATACGTACTCCCCCAAGCTTAGGCTTTTGGCCTAAGTTAGTCTATGGCCACGACTCAAAGTTGCCCTCTCTGGTGTACGAAGGAGTATCCTCTGGATGCCACTGGTTGGCGATCTCCTCCGGATCACACTGATAAACGGACTATCGATAAGGGTCAAAGGGTGGCTCCGGCTCAGGATCTAGAGCTTGTGTCACGCTCCCATATGCATAACCGGCCTTCCGCAAAATGAGGTACGTGTTGTTCGCGCTGGTCGTGGAGGAAGTTGATGAGGCCTGGATTCTCAGCCAAATAATAAAAATCTTCATAAATCCCGGCTTCTCTCAAGAACTCATCACAAGGCCATTTGCAGGGCCGAACTTCCGCAGTGCGAGGGAGAATATATTTGGGCTTCTTATTTTCTTCACTTTGCTTATCCTTCGAGCTTCGGCTCGAAGAGCCCCTCAATAATATTTTCATCATTTTCTTTCTCTGAAAAATTTCAGAAATTTTTAGTAACTCAAAATAAAAGTGAACCAAACTCAACAAAATTGATAGCAACTACTCCTACAAGTGCCTAGAGGCCATATCATGCATTAAAACTACTTTTGACCACATAAATTTGACATGCAAGCTCAAGAACAGGGTCACCTAAGCAGCAAAAATTTGCAATAAATAAAACAATAGAACAAAAACTAATTGGACAATTGAAGGAGTCACATACCGAAGAACAATCCCCCAAAGCAGTTTTATGAATGGAGCTTTGAACAAGGAGATCGAAAATGGCAGCAAGATGAGCTAGAACTTGGGTTTGAGCTGGTGGAGGATTTTTTCTGGAGGAAGACGAAGTGTGTGGGTGCAGGAATAAGTGGAGGGGGCCACATGGGGTCCACGAGGCAGGGGGCGTGCCCTCCACCCTCGTGGGCACATGGTGGGTCCCCCTGGTGATTCTTAGTGCCAATAATTCTTAAAAATTCTAGAAAAAATCATATTAAATTTTCAAGACATTTGGAGAACTTTTATTTCCGGGGTATTTTTTATTGCATGGATAATTCTGAAAACAAACAGAAAATACTATTTTTGCTTTATTTAATCTAAATAACAGAAAAACAGAAAGTAAAAAGAGGGTACAGAGAGTTGTGCTTTCTAACTTCATCCATCTCATGCTCATCAAAAGGAATCCACTAACAAGGTTGATCAAGTCTTGTTAACAAACTCATTCCGAATCGCATGAAACCGAAGAATTTTCGAATAGCACTAAGTTACCTCAACGGGGAGATGCACATCCCCAACAATAAAAATATCATATTTCTTCATAACAGTAGGAAGAGGAAATTCAAAACCTCCAATAGTAATCGTTGAAGTTTTTCCAATAGAATTTATATTGTGGACTTGAGGTTGTTTCCTCGGAAAGTGCACTATATGCTCATTACCATTAACATGAAAAGTGACATTGCCTTTGTTGCAATCAATAACAACCCTTGCAGTATTCAAAAAGGGTCTACCAAGGATAATCGGCATACTATCATCCTCGGGAATATCAAGAATAACAAAGTCTGTTAAAATAGTAACGTTTGCAACTACAACAGGCACATCCTCACAAATACCGACAGGTATAGCAGTTGATATATCAGCCATTTGCAAAGATATTTCAGTAGGTGTCAACTTATTCAAATCAAGTCTACGATATAAAGAGAGAGGCATAACACTAACACCGGCTCCAAGATCACATAAAGCAGTTTTAACATAGTTTCTTTTAATGGAGCATGGTATAGTTGGTACTCCTGGATCTCCAAGTTTCTTTGGTATTCCACCCTTAAAAGTATAATTAGCAAGCATGGTGGAAATTTCAGCTTCCGGTATCTTTCTTTTATTTGTAACATTATCTTTCATATAGTTACCATAAGGATTCATTTTAAGCATACCAGTCAAACCCATACACAATTAGATAGGTACAATCATTTCAGCAAAGCGCTCAAAATCCTCATCATCCTCTTTCTTGGATGGTTTAGGAGGAAAAGGCAAGGGTTTTTGAACCCATGACTCTCTTTCTTTACCATGCTTCCTAGCAACAAAGTCTCTCTTATCATAACGTTGATTCTTTAATTGTGGGTTATCAAGATCAACAGCAGGTTCAATCTCTACATCATTGTCATTGCTAGGTTGAGCATCAACATGAACATCATCATTAACATTATCACTAGGTTCATGCTCATTACTAGATTGTGTTTCAGCATCAGAAATAGAAATATCATTGGGATTCTCAGGTGTGTCAACAACAGGTTCACTAGAAGCATGCAAAGTCCTATCATTTTTATTTTTCTTCTTATTAGAAGAACTAGGTGCATCAACATTAATTCTATGAGAATCTTGCTCAATTCTCTTGGGGTGGCCCTCAGGATACAAAGGTTCTTGAGTCATTTTACCCCCTCTAGTCACAACTCTAACAACATTTTCATTTTTCTTATTATTTAATTCATTGAGCAAATCATTCTGAGCTTTAAGTACTTGTTCTACTTGAGTGGTAACCATAGAAGCATGTTTACTAATGAGTTTAATTTCACCTTTAACTTTAGACATATAATCACTCAAGTGTTCAATCATATAAGCATTACATTTCAATTGTCTACCAACATAAGCATTGAAGTTTTCTTGTTTAACAATAAAATTATCAAATTCATCCAAGCATTGGCTAGCAGACTTATTATGAGGAATATCACCTTCATTAAATATATATAGAGAATTTACCTTTACTACCTATGTCGAGTTATCAAGACCATGTATTTCTTCAATAGGTGGTAAATTCTCAACATCTTCTGCTTTAATACCCTTCCCTTTCATAGATTTCTTTGCCTCTTGCATATCTTCAGGACTGAGAAATAGAATACCCCTTAGGAGTTGGTTCAGGAAGTGTCCAATCATTTTCATTACTCAACATATTATTAAATAGCAATTCAGCTTGATCAAGAGTTCTTTCCCTGAAAATACAACCAGCACAACTATCCAGCTGGTCTCCGGAAGCATTAGTTAGTCCATTATAAAAGATACCAAGTATTTCATTTTTCTTGAGAGGATGATCAGGCAAAGCATTAAGTAATTGGAGAAGCCTCCTCCAAGCTTGTGGGAGACTCTCTTCTTCAATTTGCACAAAATTATATATTGCGCTTAAGGCAGCTTGTTTCTTATGCCCCCAAGCTTGTGGGAGACTCTCTTCTTCAATTTGCAAAAAAAAAAATATTTCCCTTAAGGCAACTTGTTTCTTATGAGCAGGGAAATATTTAGCAGAGAAGTAATAAATCATATCCTGGGGACTAAGCACACAACCAGGATCAAGAGAATTAAACCATGTTTTAGCATCACCCTTTAATGAGAATGGAAATAACTTAAGTATAAAGTAATAGCGAGTTTTCTCATCATTAGTGAACAGGGTGGCTATATCATTTAATTTAGTTAGATGTGCCACAACAGTTTGTAGATTCATAGCCATAAAAAGGATCAAATTCAACCAAAGTAATTAACTCAAGATCGATAGAGAAATCATAATACTTATCAGAAATACAGATAGGTGAAGTAGCAAAAGCAAGGTCATGTTTCATTCTAGCATTCAAGAAATTTTCTTCCAGCTTAGCTAACATTTTCTTAAGATCATATCTATCACTGCAAGCTAAAATGTCTCTAGCAGTTTCTTCATCCATAACATAACCCTCAGGAACAGCATGCAATTCATATCTACGGGGAGAATCTTCATCATCACTTTCATCAATATTATCAGTTTCAATAATTTCATTCTCTCTAACCCTAGCAAGTTGTTCATCAAGAAATTCACCCAATGGCACAATATTATCAAGCATAGAAGTAGTTTCATCATAATTATCATGCAAAGCAGAAAGTGGCATCATCAATAACATACAACATATCAGAATGAATAGCAGGTGTAGGTGTTGCAAGTTTACTCATAACAGAAGGTGAATCAAGTGCAGAGCTAGATGGTAGTCCCTTACCTCCCCCCGTAGTTGAGGGAAAAATCTTGGTTCTTTCATCTTTCAAGTTTTTCATAGTGACCAGCAGATATAAATCCCAAGTGACTCAAAGGATAGAGCTATGCTCCCCGGCAACGACGCCAGAAAATAGTCTTGATAACCCACAAGTATAGGGATCACAACAATTTTCGAGGGTAGAGTATTCAACCCAAATTTATTGATTCGACACAAGGGGAGCCAAAGAATATTCTCAAGTATTAACAGTTGAGTTGTCAATTCAACCGCACCTGAAAGACTTAATATCTTTAGCAAAGTAATATGGAAGTAACAGTAGCAGTGGCAAAAGTAATAGTATTGGTTTTGTAATGATTGTAACAGTGGCAATGGAAAAGTAACTAAGCAAAGATCAATATGTGAAATCTCGTAGACATTGGATTAGTGATGGATAATTATGTCGGATGCTATTCCTCATGCAACAGTTATAACATCGGGTGACACAGAACTAGCTCCAATTCATCAATGTTAATGTAGGCATGTATTCTTAATATAGTCATACGTGCTTATGGAAAAGAACTTGCATGACATCTTTTGTTCTACCCTCCCGTGGTAGCGGGGTCCTACTGGGAACTAAGGGATATTAAGGCCTCCTTTTAATAGAGTACCAGACCAAAGCATTAACACATAGTGAATACATGAACTCCACAAACTACGATCATCATCGGGAGTGGTCCCGATTATTGTCACTTCGGGGTTGCGGGATCATAACACATAGTAGGTGACTATTGACTTGCAAGATAGTATCAAGAACTCACATATATTCATGAAAACATAATTGGTTCAGATCTGAAATCATGGCACTCAGGCCCTAGTGACAAGCATTAAGCATAGCAAAGTCATAGCAACATCAATCTCAGAACATAATGGATACTAGGGGTCAAACCCTCACAAAACTAACTCGATTAAATGATAAATCTCATCCAACCCATCACCGTCCACCAAGCCTATGATGGAATTACTCACGCACAGCGGTGAGCATCTTGAAATTGGTGATGGAGGAAGGTTGATGGTGACGATGGCGATGGATTCCCCTCTCCGGAGCCCCGAACAGACTCCAGATCAGCCCTCCTGAGAGAGATTAGGTCTTGGCGGCGGCTTCGTATCGTAAAACGCGATGAATCCTTCTCTTTGATTTTTTCTCCCTGAACATGAATATATAGAGTTGGAGTTGAGGTCCGTGGAGGTCCAGGGGGCCCACGAGGCACGGGGAGCGCCCAGGGGGGTAGGCTCACCCCCACCCTCGTGGACAGGGTGTGGGCCCCTGGTCTTGATTCTTTCGCCAGTATTTTTTATATTTATTCCAAAAATATTCTCCGTGAAGTTTCAGGTCATTCCGAGAACTTTTATTTCTGCACAAAAATAACACCATGGCAATTCTGCTGAAAACAGCGTCCGTCCGGGTTAGTTCCATTCAAATCATGCAAGTTAGAGTCCAAAACAAGGGAAAAAGTGTTTGAAAAAGTAGATATGTTGGAGATGTATCAATCGTCTGCGCGCGTCCGCCAGCAAGAGGCAGATCGATACGTCAAGCGCTGCGAGGCGGAGGCGGCGGAGTACTGCCTCCGCAGTGGGAAGACGCCGCGCACCAGGGAGCTGCTGGCGAGGGGCTACCGGAATACTGGCCCCAAGAGGGATTATTAGTTTTAGTATTGTTCATTTCCAATTTTAGGCATTGTACCTAGTAATTAAGTATCATCACGTATATGTGATGATATTACATATATATTCCATGATGAACTAATGAACAATTAATATATATATATATTATGAATTTCATTTTCTATCTGTTTTTGTATACTAATTTGAACCTAGCTGTTATCATCCGCATATACAGAATGGAAAGCGTATATACACACATAGAAGCAGAACATATAAGAATGGAAAACAGAGTACACACATTGAAACAAAGCAATAAACAGAGCAATACTACGATTGTTGTGAATACATAGCTATCCACGTCGAAACGACTTTTCGAAATAAAATGCGTCCATGAGACCATGACCAGCAGCCCTTGCCTACAGTAGCTCTTGGCTCTGCCTGAACTCGTGCAGGCGTTCGTCCAAGCGGTCGACACGCTCGCGGTACATCTAGAGCGCGATCTCGAGCTCCAATTGGCTATTTCATCGGAGATCACCAGCTCGAGGATGCGATGGCCATGTTCATCTACTACGACCAGGTGGACACCTGGGCCAAGGAGGCGGTCAAGCCTACGGAGAAGCACGTTGGCATCCAGTGGGTCACAGACAAGGCGAATGGCGGCACCCATGCGAACGGCGTGGCGGGCGTCCAGTGCAAGTACGGAACAGCTGGCCTTTGGTGCAAGTACGGCGCTGAGGGCCTCTACCCACTCCTGGCGAGGAATGGGGGTACTGACCGGACGTGTACCCAGTTGTGACGCCGTGTCGAGCGCCGATGGATCTGCTCTTGCTGTGCGGCATGCCATGCCTCTCGCTCTGCGGCGCTCCAACGGTCTCGCCATGCGGCGAGCCACAGCCTATCAGCGCGGACGTGCCTAGCTTGCTCTGCAGCGCACCATCGATCATTTTGTGCAGTGAGCTGCAGCCTGTCGGCACTGACATGCCTATCTTGATCCGCAGCGCTCAAGCGCCATGCGCCAAAGGTCTGCTCAACCCTGGCGATGACGCGCATCACGGCGTCGTCCATCACGTTGTCGGGGAGTGCCTCGGCCTCGATGGGCCATGGCGCCTTCTTGTTTTCCTCGTCGACGAGGTTGATGGCAGAGGCGGTGCTTTGGTGGGTTGGCATGCTTGGAAAAGGTGGATGTGGTCCAGGTTGCGCTTGTCGCCTCCGTGCGTCGCGCGCCGCCTATGCGCAATATCACTGGGTGGTGGGAAACAGTGGCGTGTTCATAAAACACCATCAATTAATGGAAACTTAGCATAGAAGGGACATCGAGCTAGAACAAGAAGGAGATGATGATCAGATGAACACGGACCACACTAGGGAACCATTTCTGTTATTATCGGTATTCACCCACATTTCTGATTACAGACATGTTTGCCGCGTATCACACACATCTTTTTATATTGAGCTGTTTCTGTTCTCTTGTCTCAACGCAAACAATCATCTGAGTGAACCGCATGCCGTATATCGCACACACCTTCATCTGGCTGCCCGTTTCTTTTGTGTTGCCTAATCACAAATAGTTCATCCGAGTGAACGTATGCTGTATATCGCACACACCTTCATCTGGATGCCCATTTCTTTTGTTCCTCCTCATCGCAAACAGTTCATCCGAGTGAACCGTATGTTGTATATCGCACACACCTTCATCTGGCTGCCCTTTTCTTTTGTTCCTCCACATCGCAAACAGATAATTGAGCTGAACTGTAGGCCCTGCATCGCACATGCAACTAAAATCTGAATCGTGTTTGATGCATCCTCCATCGCAAACGTTTTGCATCTTTTTGACGGGTTTTTTACACCACCATTTGCGATTATGGCATCACACACAATTTCGTCGAAGCGTCTCTCATCGTAGTGTCATGTTAGTAGCAACCTGCAGTAGTGATGGTTTGAAAAGAGGTAGCATACCTAATGGTCGGCGGGAAGTGGCTTCGCTCGTGGTCGTCGTCCTCTGCACACACTACGGCAGCGAGCTTGGGGACGGAGGCCATCTCGCGCGGGAGCTAGGTCTGAGAGGACGGCCTTGACGCCAGTGCGTGACCACGTGCTACCTCTTGAGCACTGTGTTGGTTTCCCTTGAAGAGGAAAGGGTGATGCAGCAAAGTAGCGTAAGTATTTCCCTCAGTTTTTTAGAACCAAGGTATCAATCCAGTAGGAGGCCGCACACAAGTCCCTCACACCTACACAAACAAATAAAATCCTCGCAACCAACGCAATAAAGAGGTTGTCAATTCGTTCACGGTCACTAACGAAAGTGGGATCTGATAGGTAAGATAAGATAATATTTTTTTGTATTTTTATGATAAATATGCAAAGTAAATAAAGCAAAATAAAAACAGCAAAAGAAATAGCTTGTTGACAGAAGATTAATATGATGGAAAATAGACCCGGGGGCCATGGTTTTCACTAGTGTCTTCTCTCGAGAGCATAAGTATTACGGTGGGTAAAGAAATTACTGTCGAGCAATTGACAGAATTGAGCAAAGTTATGAGAATATCTAGGTATGATCATGTATATAGGCATCACGTCTGAGACAAGTAGACCGACTCCTGCCTGCATCTACTACTTTTACTCCACACATCGACCGCTATCCACCATGCATCTAGAGTATTAAGTTCAAAAGAATAGAGTAACGCCTTAAGTAAGATGACATGATGTAGAGGGATAAACTCATGCAATATGATATAAACCCCATCTTGTTATCCTCGATGGAAACAATACAATACGTGCCTTGCTGCCCCTACTATCACTGGGAAAGGACACCGCAAGATTGAACCCAAAGCTAAGCACTTCTCCCATTGCAAGAAAGATCAATCTAGTAGGCCAAACCAAACTGATAATTCGAAGAGACTTGCAAAGATAACCCATCATACATAAAAGAATTCAGAGAAGATTCAAATATTGTTCATAGATAAACTTGATCATAAACTCACAATTCATCGGTCTCAACAAACACACCACAAAAGAAGATTACATCGAATAGATGTCCACAAGAGAGGGGGGACATTGTATTGAGATCCAAAAAGAGAGAAGAAGCCATCTAGCTAATACCAATGGACCTGAAGGTCTGAGGTAAACTACTCACGCGTCATCGGAGAGGCTATGGTGTTGATGTAGGATCCCTCCATGATCAATGCCCCCTCCGGTGGAGCCCCAAAAAAGGCCCCAAGATGGGATCTCACGGGTACAGAAGGTTGCGGCGGTGGAATTAGGGTTTTGTCTCTGTATCTGGTAGTTTGGGGGTACATAGGTATATATAGGAGGAAGAAGTACGTCGGTGGAGCAACATGGGCCCCACGAGGGTGGAGGGTGTGCCTGGGGGGGGGGGTAGGCGTGCCCCCCTACCTCGTGCCTTCCTGATTGCTTTCTTGACGTAGGGTCCAAGTCCTTTGGATCATGTTCGTTCCAAAAATCACGTTCCCGAAGGTTTCATTCCGTTTGGACTCCGTTTGATATTCTTTTTCTGCGAACTCTAAAATAGGCAAAAAAACAGCAATTCTGGGTTGGGCCTCCGGTTAATAGGTTAGTCTCAAAAATAATATAAAAGTGTATAATAAAGCCCAATAATGTCCAAAACAGAATATAATATAGCATGGAACAATCAAAAATTATAGATGTGTTGGAGACGTATCACCACGCTCGCCAACGACGAGTGCGTCAATGTTGCATGTCCTTTTCTTCCCTGGTGGATCTGTGACCACTGGTGATGAGGAAGAGAGAGGTCATCTTTTTAGATCTAGAGTAAGGGTGATAGTGTGAAAAGCAAGTGGGCACAGCAAGCAAGCATTGAAGCTCTGGCTTATATATCTTTTTTGATAGTAGTACTAGAGGTGGAGTAGTGGTAGAGTAGTTTATATTTTCTCTGCATACAGTACCAGTTAGTCGTGCTTCAAAACTGAATGACAAGTCATTAAAAAAATAAAGTGAAGAAATAATGCGGCACCTCGGGCCAATGCTGCTAGATCGCATTTTGCACGAGAAATGACACACCATGTTTCTTTGACATGTGGTCTCGTTCCAACATGTTAGTCAGACGACGGTGAGTCATTTTGTACAATTTCCGAACGGATGTGTATGTAGGTTGGGGTGCCTCTTCCTATCCCGTGGCAACCGTCCACCGCCTCTTCGCCTTTCCCTCTCAATTTGGAACTACTATCGCATTGTAACGCCCCGAGACCGATGCTTCAGTTGCCCTTCCTTTTATTTTAGTTGTTGATGTGTGTTTATTATGTTTGTTGCATTATCATTTTTTTGCATATTTCATTCCTATATGTCTATGCCATGATCATGTTGAATTCCTTTGTCATATTTTGCATTGCATCATGATCATCTTGCTTGTTGTGGCATGTGCATTTTATATGTGTATGTCTTGGTGTGATCTCTTTCTCTTCATCTCCTTTGTTGTTAGCATCTTCACCCTTCAAGTTAGTACATCTCCAAGCAAACCCCATCTCCTTCTTCCTTTCTTCTAAATTCTATCCATTTACTTGAGTGACATTTTTTCCGGCCTCAAATAATGTTCGTTCTTTTCCTGATGCTAGTTCACCATGCCTAAACACTCTCTGCCAATTTTCAGCTATTTTGAAGATGTTTTGGTTGGGTTCAAAAATACGTCAAGTTTGAATTGAATTCAAACTTGGATTATTTTTCTACCTCTAAAAATTGCCAGAGCAATTTATTCAAATAGGGCATAAAACCACGAGTTCATACATATGTTTATATCTCTCATATTCCATCCCATAACCCCTCGACTTTCTCTTAAATTCTGTTTTTTTGTTTTTTTTGAATAAATAGAAATTTAAAGAGAAGAAAATGGCTTACATGGAGCGCAGCCGAGGCCCAGCTCCCGCCCAACGCCGTCATTGTCTCTTAGTTACTCGGAAGCAACTTATCTTGGACGTCTGTCGACTGATTTTTCTTTTACAGAAATCCTGCGAACTTGTAGCTCGCTATACTGAGTTGGAGAAGCAGAAGATTCAACTGAACCTTGATCTGGAGCTGGCCAGAACAGAGCTGCAGAAGGTCAGGGACGGCGCCGCAGGTAAGACGACTTTGTCGACTGGTTAGTTTTTAGGCTTGAGTACCCTTCTGCTATTTCCGAGTCAATCATCACTTTTTTGCAGAAAAACTGAGCGAAGCTTTGGCGAAGAAGGATCAGGACTTGGCTGCTGCCCGTAAGGAGACTGACGACAAGACCGCTCTGGCCAAACAGAAGCTGGCTTCGGTCGGCCAATTGGAAGAAGAGAATGCCAAGCTGAAGACCGCTCTGACTGAAGCCAACCGGCAGTGTACACGTTGGAAGAAGGAGAACCTCACCCTGAGCGAGAAGGTGGAAGGCATCGCTCGCAGGAGGGATGACCTGGAGAGCTACTTGAGGAGCCTCGCCAAGAAGTTGTACATCAAGCTTGAAGGTGCTCATTCAGTTCCGACTGTTTTTTTTGTCTCGACTCAGTCTATGAAAATTGACTTATCCTTGGATCGTGTATGGAGAGCTTTGCCAGAACTTTGAAGAGGAGACTGGGCGGATCGAAACAGGTTTGGATCCAATCAACTCTCCCGTGAAAGATGAAGCTGCCATGAATCTGCTCGACTGGAATCTTGCATTGACGGCGTCGTGGACTACTTGGCTCGACTGAAGGTTGCCATGTCACAGATCGACTCGGCACTTTGGCCAAAGGCTACGCTCCAAAACGATCTCGAGTCTCTGATGACTCGACTTAACGGAATCCCTGACCGAGTGCAGGAGTGGAAGAAGTCTTCTGCTCGGTGTGGCGCTGATGTGGCTCTGTCTCTGGTCCGCATCCATTGCAAGGAGGCACGAGAAGAGAAGCTGGCCGCCATCCAAGTTGCCAATACCAGGAAGCACAACTTTCAAGATTTCATGGAGACTTTCATCGCTGCTACCACCTGTATTGCAGACGGGATCGACTTGGACGAGTTCGTCGCCCCTACCAGTCCTCCACCTGAGGAGTGAAAAACTTTTAAGTTCCACTTTAAATTTTCCTCGGAATGCCGAGTGGATTTTTGTAACCGTTAAACTCGGTCGAGCTGAGGGCTCGATTACTTTGGCCTGAGGTCTGGGACCTTTTAGGCTTTATCTGATCTTGATTTCTCATTTAATATCTTCATGGTTTGATTCGTCGAGTGGTTCTTGATCTTCACTCGAAATAACCTTGTATTAGCGGCGCAGCTCCGAAGGGGAAGGTAGCAGTCGACTCACGGATTGGGTTGTGTCTTGTACTTAGGCGAGCACTGGGCTGCAGCTAAGCCCCCGAGTGGGAGGTTTGCTCTCCACTCGGTAGGATTTTTAAACAATTAGGCGAGTGCCTGACTGCAGCTAAGTCTCTAAGTGGGAGAACTTAGGCGAGTACTGGACTGCAGCTAAGCCCCCGAGTGGGAGGGTTGCTCTCCACTCGGTAGGATTTTTTCAAACTTAGGTGAGTGCCTGACTGTAGCTAAGTCTCTAAGTGGGAGAACTTAGGTGAGTACTGGACTGCAGCTAAGCCCCCGAGTGGGAGGATTGCTCTCCACTTGGTAGGATTTTTGAACACTTAGGCGAGC
>NC_041384.1:264520418-264579622 GCF_002162155.2 Triticum dicoccoides
GCTGCAGCTAAGCCCCCGAGTGGGAGGTTTGCTCTCCACTCGGTAGGATTTTTAAACACTTAGGCGAGTGCCTGACTGCAGCTAAGTCTCTAAGTGGGAGAACTTAGGCGAGTACTGGACTGCAGCTAAGCCCCCGAGTGGGAGGTTTGCTCTTCACTTGGTAGGATTTTTTCAAACTTAGGCGAGTGCGTGACTGCAGCTAAGTCTCTAAGTGGGAGAACTTAGGCGAGTACTGACTGCAGCTAAGCCCCCGAGTGGGAGGTTTGCTCTCCACTCGGTAGGATTTTTTAAACTTAGGCGAAACGGATTCGCGGCTAAGTCACCCACTGGGGGATTTCGTATGCAAACAAAAGCGACTGCAATTATTGGGACGCTCTTGTCTTTGATAAAAATGAACTGCGGGAATTTTTTTTTTCTTATTACATCCCGTCCAAGGGAGAACTCAAGTGTAAAAGGGGCAGAGTAGTTCCGCATTCCAAGCTCGTGGCTCGTCGATCTGGCGATCAACATTGTAGGGGTGATACGCTCCATTGTGGAGGACTCTGGTGATGATGAAGGGGCCTTCCCAAGTAGGAGCAAGTTTGTGTGGTTTCTGTTGATCCACTCGGAGGACCAAATCTCCTTCCTGGAAGGCTCGGCTCTTCACATTTCTGGCATGGAATCGACGCAAGTCTTGCTGATAGATGGTCGATCTGATCATAGCCATTTCCCTCTCCTCCTCTAGGAGGTCGACTGCGTCTTGCCGGGCTTGCTCTGCTTCGTCTTCGTTATAAAGCTTGACTCTCGGGGCGTTGTGAAGTAGATCACTCGGCAGGACGGTTTCGGCTTCGTAAACCAGAAAGAACGAAGTTCTTCCAGTCGATCGGTTCGGGGTGGTCCTCAATCCCCACAGAACTAACGGAAGCTCGTCGACCCAAGCACCTGCCGCGTGCTTGAGATCACGCATCAGTCGAGGCTTTAGTCCTTTGAGAATCAGACCATTTGCTCTTTCAGCTTGTCCACTCAATTGGGGATGGGCGACCGATGCATAGTCGACTCAAGTGCCTTGGGAGGCGCAAAAAGCTCTGAACTTGTCCGAATCGAAGTTTGACCCATTGTCAGTGATGATGCTATGCGGTACTCCATATATGAATGTTAGCCCTCTGAAGAAACTGATAGCAGTGCAAGCATCAAGATTCTTGATAGGCTTAGCTTCAATCCATTTGGTAAACTTGTCGTCTGCCACAAGCACATGAGTGAAACCACTTCTGCCTGTTCTTAGTGGGCCAACCATGTCTAGACCCCAGACAGGAAAGGGCTAGACAAGTGGAATGGTCTTCAGGGCTGATGCAGGCTTGTGTGACATGTTGGAGTAGAACTGGCAACCTCCACACTTGTCCACTATCTCTTTTGCCATCTCATTTGCTCTTGGCCAGTAAAATCCTGCTCGGTATGCTTTAGCCACAATGGTCTGAGAGGACGCATGCTGACCACAGGTCCCCGAGTGGATATCATTAAGGATCATCTGACCCTATTCTGGTGTTATGCATTTCTGACCGATTCCAGTCGCGCTTTCCCTATACAACTATCCCTTTATGACTGTGAAGGCCTTGGATCGGCGGACGATCTGTCGAGCCTCTTCCTCGTCCTCCGGGAGTTCTTTCCTCAAGATATACGCGATGTATGGTACCGTCCAGTCAGGAGTGATAGCGAACACCTCCATGACTAGGTCGACCACAGCAGGAATTTCGACTTCAGTCGGATCTGTGGCACTTTTCGGTTGCGGGGCTTCTTCTGCGAAGGGATCCTCCTGGACTGACGATGAGGGGATGTGCTCCAAAAACACATTGCTGGGAATGGCTTCTCTCTTGGAGCCTATCTTTGCCAGATCATCTGCTGCTTGATTTTTCAGTCGGGGGATGTGATGAAGCTCTAACCCCTCGAATTTCTTTTCTAGCTTTCTTACTACGTTGCAATAGCCAGTCATAGCTGGGCTTCTGACGTCCCACTCCTTCATCACCTGATTAACCACCAAATCTGAGTCGCCGTAGACCATGAGGCGCCGGACGCCGAGTGAAATGGCCATGCGCAACCCGTATAAGAGTGCTTCATATTCTGCTTCATTATTGGAGGAATCGAAGTGAATCTGGAGAACGTATCTGAGCTTATCTCCTCGGGGGGAGACCAATACTACCCTAGCATCGGAGCCGTTCAGCATCTTAGATCCATCGAAGAACATGGTCCAGTGCTCCGAGTGAACTTGAGTCGGGAGTTGCTGTTCAATCCACTCGGCGACGAAATCTGCAATTGCTTGGGACTTGATAGCCTTCTTTGCTTCAAACTTGATATCTAGGGGGAGGAGTTCAATCGCCCACTTAGCCACTCGACCAGTTGCATCTCTGTTGTGCAAGATCTCTGACAATGGAGCGTCGCTGACGACTATAATGGAATGGTCAGAGAAGTAGTGTGCAACCTTCTTCGTGGTCATGTAGATCCCATATACAAGCTTCTGGTAATGGGGATATCTTTGCTTCGAAGGGGTCAAAACTTCAAACACATAATATACTGGGCGCTGAACTCTGAAGGCCTTTCCTTCTTCTTCCCGCTCGACCGTGAGTACTGTACTGACAACTTGTCCCGTGGCCACAATGTACAGCAGCAGAGGCTCTTTACTGATTGGGGCAGCAAGCACCGACTGGGTGGAGAGCAGAGCTTTGAGCTCTGCAAACGCTGCGTCAGCTTCTGGAGTCCACTCGAACTTGTCAGACTTCTTCATCAGTCGGTAAAGAGGCAACGCCTTTTCACCGAGACAAGAAATGAATCGACTTAGAGCGGCCAAGCAACCTGTAAGTTTCTGGACATCGTGTACACTCACAGGGCGCTTCATCCGGAGTATGGTGCCAACTTTCTCGGGATTGGCGTCGACTCCTCGTTCGGAAATGAGAAAACCGAGTGACTTTCCACCTGGAACTCTGAATGTGCACTTTGATGGATTGAGCTTGATATCGTATCCCCTGAGGTTAGCAAAGGTTTCGGCAAGGTCAGTCAGTAGGTCGGAACCTTTCCGTGACTTAACCACAATATCATCCATGTATGCTTCTACGTTCCGACTGATCTGAGTGAGTAAACACTTCTGAATCATCCTCATGAACTTGGCTCCAGCATTCTTGAGGCCAAAGGGCATGGTGACATAATAGAAGCACCCAAATGGGGTGATGAAAGCCGTTTTGATCTCGTCGGGTCCATACAGATGGATCTGATGGTACCCTGAATAAGCATCTAGAAAAGACAAACGCTCACACCCCGCGGTCGAGTCCACTACCTGGTCGATGCGGGGGAGAGGGAAATGATCTTTCGGGCAGGCCCGATTGATGTGTTTAAAGTCAATGCACATGCGGAGTGACTTGTCCTTTTTGGGAACCATGACTACATTGGCGAGCCACTCGGAGTGGTAAATCTCTCGGATGAACTCCGCTGCTAAGAGCCGAGCCACCTCCTCGCCAATAGCTTTCCTCTTCTGGACGGCGGACCGTCGAAGATGTTCTTTCACAGGCTTGAACTTCGGGTCAACTCGTAGACGGTGCTCAGCCAGCCCCCTGGGAACTCCAGGCATGTCAGAAGTCTTCCATGCAAAGACGTCCCAGTTCTCACGGAGGAACTGGATGAGCGCTTCTTCCTATTTGGAGTCGAGCGTCGTCGAGATGTGAGTCGGAGCAGCGTCGGGGTCGGTCGGGTGAATGTGAGCTGGCTTAGTTTCACCGGACGACTGAAAAGCAGATTCTGAAGCAGGCTTCTTGGCTCGTAGCAATTCACTCGGATCAGTAGTCTTCTAGTACTCTTGTAGCTCAACAACTGCCATCTGGGCGTCAACAATCTTCGATCCTTTCTGAAAACACTCTTCCGCTTTCTTCCGATTGCCGGTAACGGTGATCACACCTCTGGGACCGGGCTTCTTCAACTTGAGATACACGTAGCATGGTCGAGCCATGAAGCATGCATAAGCTCGCCGGCCCAGAATAGCATGATAAGCACTTTGGAAGTCCACAACCTCAAATGTCAACTTTTCCCTGCGGTAATTCTTTGAATCACCGAAAACCACGTCGAGAGCAATCTGGCTGAGTGACTCGGCTTTCTTTCCAGGAATGACTCCATGGAAGCTCATGTTGCTGGCACTGAGCCTGGACATCGGAATGCCCATCCCTTTCAATGTTTCAGCATACAATATGTTCAGGCCACTGCCACCATCCATCAGGACTTTGGTCAGTCGAGTGCCTTCGACAACTGGGTCGACCACCAAAGCTTGCCTCCCAGGGGTGGCAATGTGCGTAGGGTGATCGGACTGGTCGAACGTGATGGCAGTCTGAGACCACTTCAGCTAACTGGGTGTCGTCGGAGCAACCATATTCACCTCATGGTTAATGACTTTCAGTCGACTTTTGCTTTCGACATCAGCAAAAATCATCAGGGTGGAATTGATTTGGGGGTATCCGTCGTCACTATCTTCCTTGTCCTCGACTCTGTCCGACTCTTTTTCCTTATCTTTGGGCTGCTTGCCCTGAAACTGCTGAATCAGGAGCCGGCACTGTCGAGCGGTATGCTTTGGAATAATAAAATTACCCTCTTCATCTTTCTTGGTGTGGATGTGACATGGCAGATCCAAAACATCATTTCCATCTTGATCCTTGACTTTCTTGGGCTTCCAGGGGCCTTTGGGTTTTCCCTTGAAATTTTCCTGGGTTGCGGCCAGGGCCTCCCCACGGGCGGCTGGCTCGGCCTTCCGCTTCTACTTTCGACTGGAATTGCCTCCGGTTTCCTGGGCGACTGCTTTTTGCTTGCCACTCCGGAGTCGATCTTCATCTTCTCCGTTAGCGTATTTGGTGGCAATTTCCATCATCCGATTCAGGGACATTTCTCCGGTCTGACCGAACTTCAGGTTCAACTGTCTGTTCTTGACGCCTTCTTTAAAGGCGGAAACTGCTTGGTGATCCGGTACGTTCTCAACTGTGTGATGCAAAGTGATCCACCTCTGGATGTAATCCCTTAGAGTTTCACTCGGCTTTTGCACGCAAGACCACAATTCTGTAAGGCCTGCGGGTCGTTTGCATGTTCCCTCAAAGGTTGTGACAAACACTCGAGAGAGATCCTCCCAAGTGTAGATGCTGCTGGGTGCTAACTGATTCAGCCACGCTCTGGCCAAGCCCTCTAACAGGAGAGGCAAATGCTTCATAGCTACCTCATCATTGCCACCGCCAATCTGTACAGCCACTCGGTAATCTTCGAGCCAAGTGTCAGGCTTAGACTTATCGGTGAACTTGCTGACTCCAGTCGCCAACCAGAAGTTGGGAGGAATCACCGCGGCCCTGATGGCTCGACTGAAACACTCTGGCCCTGAAACACGTATTCTGCTACTGGCGGGCGCACCTCTGTTCTTGCCTTCCCGATGAGCCCTGTTCCTGTCAACCAAGCCTTGAACGAGGACAGATCGCGCGTCAAAGCCTGGGTCCCTGGGGTCGACGAGAATCCTCTGCCCAATGCTATGAGGGCGCCTGTCATCTCGATGTCGAGGCGCATATGACCCACTCCTCGGGGGAGGGGTTGGCACTCGATGTCGATCATCACGATCGGATCGGTGATCATACTGCTCATTCCTTCTGTACTAATCATGCCGGTCGCCACGTCCCTCACGCCTCGGGGGCGACCACGGGCTGTGAGCCGACTGGACTATATCTGTTGCAACGGATCGACTGTGGATCCTATTCCGCGACTGAGAAACGGCGGAATTCTGGTTTCCCGCCGCCCGGAGCAACGCTCTGATCTGTTACAAGCCCCTGCCAGCCTCCGACTGGGAGGGCTGAATCGATTCTGCTATACGGGCCGCGGCGGCCAAATTCTGAACTGGGGTTCGGTATACCTGCACCGGTAGGAAGAGCTGGCGTCGACTAGACTCAGGAGCCCGCTGAAGCGCTTGCTCGTCGAGTGCTCGCTGGAGATTCTCCAGTCGAGTGCGCTCGGCCAAATTAGCCAAGCGCGCGTCCTCCAAGGCCCGGGCCTCGGGAGACTCTCCGACGATAGGAGTGCGGAGTGCATCCGTGTTCCGGCGGCGAAGCTCCTCTCGCTGCAATGACGTGAGAGGTTAGGGGAGATACTCATCGTGGGGATGCGACGGGTCGCCCCCACCTACGCCTCCATCAGCGCGAGGGAAACCGGGAGGACTGTGTGTTCCATCGACCGCCAGGATCTCAGCCGCTGAGTCGCTGCTGTCGCACTCGGATGCGGTCTCCGCGGAGCCAGTCGAACAGGCCGCAGAGGGATTCGTCGGGCTCGATTGCGGTGACTTGCGGGGCGGCCGACTGGCGAGCCACGGCATGCCTCACCCACCTCTGAAGTCTCGACCGACCAGAGCGCTTGCGCCGGTGGGAGACAGAGCGGGGAGACGATACGGGGGCCGACCGATACTGGGTCGATGGCTGCCGTAGGAGGACGCCACGAACGCATGCGCGGAAATGCGTCGCGCTGCGGACGGGGAGCGCGTCGATGTCGAGTGGCGCCTCCTGAAGCCAGACGGAGTCGTCGGCGACGAACGTGAGCGCACCGAGGCGGATCTCGCGGCCCTCCACCAAAACTCCGCACGAAACCATGATCAAAGGGATCGGAAAAATCACAACTTCTCCAATCAGGTGCTAAGATTCCCGCCCCACGGTGGGCG
Source organism: Triticum dicoccoides (assembly GCF_002162155.2). NCBI lineage: Eukaryota > Viridiplantae > Streptophyta > Magnoliopsida > Poales > Poaceae > Triticum > Triticum dicoccoides. The sequence continues at coordinate 264,527,104 of NC_041384.1, forward strand.
CCAACTGTCGTGGTTCTAACTCTGACAGTGATGTAGGGGGGTATGTATGGAGAGGCTAGATCTCAGCTATTGGGAAGTTGTAAACACACCAAGATGTACGAGTTCAGGCCCTTCGCGGAGGAAGTAACAGCCCTACGTCTCGGTGCCCGGAGGCGGTCGACTGGATTACTGGCGTGTGAATGACAGGGATGTGAACCCTCCATAATGAGGAGGGGGGTGGCTTATATAGAGTTCGCCAGCCCCCTCCTGCCCTCAGTAATGCAGGGTTTAAGGTACATTTAAGGTTGGGCGTTACTGGTAACGCCCCTAATAAAGTGTTATAATGGCCATAAAGACTACTAGATAGCCGACCGTTTGCCTGCGGAGTGACTTTAGGTCTCCTGGCGGTCGAGTGGTTGGCTTCATGGTCGAGTGATAGCTTCTTGGTCGAGTGTCTTGAACCCATCGAGTGGGGTACCTTCAAGTCGATTGAAAGGTGACTTCTTCTAGGGATGCCCTAGGGTAGGGCTTTTTGGACAGGTCCATGCCCCTACCCTAGGTACATGGCTTCATCATTCAACACTTGTTTTGTCTTGAGGAGTTTAAGTATTCTTCATCTTGCATTTCAAAGTTCAATCCCTTCTTCCTTATCTTTTGAGGTGTTGTTATGTCATTCTTGACAATTTCTTTCGTGTTTCATGATTCGCAAGTTGTCAGGAATGAGGTATTTTAAATCCATTAATCTCCTCATTGGAGTTATCTTGGGTTATATTTCACCTAAAGCTTTCCCTAAGGATTGTTGCTATTTATGGTGCTCATAAATGATCCAAGTTCTTCATTTATCCTCCCGGTGAAATAAGTTTCTCGTCTCCTTGTTCATATCAATCCAATCTATGTTTCCGTTAGTGGCAGAATTTCGCCTCAATTTTGAGATGCTTTTCATAAGCCCACTATAAGCCTTTTCGTTTCATTGTCGATTTTCCAACAATTCTGTTATAACCTTCTTGGAAGGGTGCTCTCCAAGCTCATTTGTGGCAGATGTTGTCATTTTCTTCTCAATTCTTTCCTTTCGAACGATCCAACTTCTATTCTTTTGTTCCGGAGGAGGCATTGTGATGTTGCTCTCTTCACTCGTCATCTCGAATTGTGAAGATCATGTTCCTTTCCTTGCTTATCCGTTTAACTAGAGTGTTGTGTCATCTCTTCAAGTTCTTTTCATCTTATCAAGTCTTGCATTCTCTTTCCAATCGTAGTGCTTTTCGAATTTGTTCTTCGTTGTTCCTTGTTTATCTCGTTTCAACCAGAGTGGTTTTAATTCCTTCTTGTCAATTGTGCTCGTCATTCATAGCTTTGCAACCTCCAAGGTTCACAAGGTGTTCCTTGTTTCTCTTTATCCCGGAGTGCTCGCAACTTCATTCATTTCCGGTGTATTCTTTCCTTGAAATTGTTTAACCTCTCAAGGTTTGTGGTTTCACTCATTTGTCAAAGAAGCAACTTAGTTTTACCTTTTCTCTTCCTTTTCCGTTTTCCCTCTGGTGCCATTCTAGATCTCGGGACGAGATCTCTTGTAAGTGGAGGAGTGTTGTAACGCCCCGAGACCGACGCTTTAGTTGCCCTTCCTTTTATTTTAGTTGTTGATGTCTGTTTATTATGTTTGTTGCATTATCATTTTTTTTGCATATTTCATTCCTATATGTCTATGCCATGATCATGTCGAATGCCTTTGTCATTTTTTGCATTGCATCATGATCATCTTTCTTGTTGTTGCATGGGCATTTTATATGTGTATGTCTTGGTGTGATCACTTTCTCTTCATCTCCTTTGCTGCTGGCATCTTCACCCTTCAAGTTAGTCCATCTCCAAGCAAACCCCATCTCCTTCTTCCTTTCTTCTAAATTCTAGCCATTTACTCGAGTGACATTTTTTCCGGCCTCAAATAATGTTCATTCTTTTCCTAATGCTAGTTCACCATGCCTAAACCCTCTCTGCCAATTTTCATCTCATTTGAAGATGTTCTGGTTGGGTTCAAAAATGCGTCAAATTTGAATTTAATTCAAACTTGGATTATTTTTCTACCTCTAAAAATTGCCAGAGCAATTTATTCAAATAGTTCACAAAACTAGGAGTTCATACATATGTTTATATGTCTCGTATTCCATCCCATAACCCCTGGACTTTCTCTTAAATTCTATTTTTTTGAATAAATAGAAATTTAAAGAGAAGAGAATGGCTTACCTGGAGCATAGCCGAGGCCTAGCTCCCGCCCATTGCCGCAGCCCACCATCGCCTCCCTTGGTAAAAATCCTCCCAGCGCCAATTGTGCACCCCGCCGGCCCCACCTGTCATCCTCTCCCCCTCACCTTTTTCTTCCACCTCCCTCACTCGCTCTCTCTCACAGTAAAACCTACAGGGGTGCCCGCACATGGCCTTGGTGGCACGCCACGGCGCCCGCACCCTTCCTTTTAGACCTCGCAGCCTCCGCCCTAGGGTTCCCCCATGCTCTTCATTCCCTCCTCTGCCGCCGCCAGGAGGTTGGGCACTCCCCCACGCACCTGCTTCCCCCACCTCCAGGAGCCATGGCCGGCGCGGCCACGAGCTCGTCGCCAGTATAGGAGAGCCCCTGGGTCCCTGCTTCTTCGTCCAGGTGCAAGAGGAGGCCGCCCCGATGTCATTCACACGCACAGCTGAGCCCAAGGACTCTGTCCACGACTTCCCCTTCTTTCTCTGCTTCTTCTGCTTCACGGACCCGAGCGCCTCAGTCGATCATCGCGTCCTCCCGCTGTCTCCGGTCACCCGTGGCCCCGTACGACTCCAGCATCACCCCCACGATGACGATCCGCTCCTCTTAGCCTTCCTCTCCCGTGCCTTTCGTTCCCGTAGATGTTGTCCAGACTATCAGGAACTCACGGTCGCCATGAGCGCCATGGCGTGAGTTCGAGTTCGTTGTTTGTGCTGCTGCTTCTGCTTGCTGATCCCACACACAGCCTCTATGCTCACTTCCTTGCCAGTTCCCCTCGCACGCCCGCGCAAGGGCCTCGCCTTGCCCTGATTGCATCTACCGACTGCATCTTGTACGCCATGGATGAGGTGCTCGAGCTCCTCACACCCATGCGCCCTTCCTGCATAGCACACACATCATGTGCACATCCCACCGCGACCACCGCAAGCCTTTTTCGTACCCCCGCCGGCGCTTGGTAGCCGCAACAGTCGCCGCTGCTTGTTGCTGTCGCCGATGAGAACCAGTCGTCCGCCATTTAGAAGAAAACCCCAACCTTGTTCAGTTCATGTAAGTCTGAACCCTCTTTGTGCACCAGTACCATTGTTTGATCGTCTTCTCCATGGAGGGAACAGGCCAAAAATGACCCATTTATTCTTGCCCCGGTCTGAAAGATGACATGGTGGAGGAACTCATTAATCGGTGCGACGTCATCACCTGGGCTGTCATGGCAGGTTCGTTCAAGACCATTCACGACTCAACTAATAACATCATTACGAAGAACCCAAGGGTCCAGGAGCGGTTTGATCTCCCCTATCTTCTTCGCCATGACCCTACTTGCTGGCACGTAGACGACGAAGCCTCGCCTTGTGCAAGTTGATGCCGCTTGATAATGATACGTGTGACGTTAAGATGCCATCACTTAAGGATAAGGCCTGGGCAGGTGCAAATGGAGATTGGGTTGTTTATATTGGGTACAACTGCAAGTGGGAACTTGTGAATGTGTACACTTGTCAGCGGATTCCACTTCCCAAAATCTCGGAGTGCCCTGAGGTTGAGCACACAGATGATCTACATACATTCAAATATGATCATGGTGACTGTCGTCTACGAAAGATAGCAATTTGTCGAGTTCCCAACTACTCTTGGGATTACACGAACAATGAAGTTGTTGCTATCTTCGACAAGCTTGTTGCCGTCCTTACTTCCACGCCTCGATGGATATTGCTCAAAAATCAATTTCTGTACACATATGAGTAATGTGATGCAATTCAATACGAGCATCTTGTGTTTGCTGCCACCACTCGTGGCACTATTTTTGCATGGAATCCTTATGCTTTCGGTACGTTTGTCTTCCACCATAATTATAATTGTTTCATCCACATGCATGCGGGTTAGCTAGTTTCGCTTTACTAATTAACCTTCTTGTGTTTCCAAGGTCCTATTAACATTCCACCACCTATACTTGAAAAAAATTATAACCAAGGGGGAGATGATGATGGTGATGATCACGAGCATGAGGACGAGCGGGACCTATATACTCAGTGGCGCCTGGCAACTTATTCCGATGGATCACCTCTTCTTGTCTGTATACAGTGCACTTCTGATGTCACTACTAAGGAACCAGGTGTTGTCTCCCATGGTCGCACTCTCCGGACCTATTACAACATCCGTTGAAGGGTATTCAGGGTGGATACTAGTGTGCTAGCGCCAACACCTTCTCCCTGACTCAGTATTGATAGTCTTGGAGAAAACTCGCTCTTCCTTGGACAAAACTATCCAATGATGGTGAAAGGCGATCCAGCTGTTGTTGACACAACATTACTACCATTTATGAGAAGCAACTGTATCTATACCTCGGAAATTGCTATGGTTCCCTACCGTGGCTACCACAATATGTGTCCTGATATAGGCCGCTCTAGCCTGGATGATCAGTCATGCATTGGTCTAGATATTCACAATAGTTGGCCCTTCCTAGAGGCTTACCTGTGGTACAAAGCAAGTGTTTCCAACACCGAGGATTGGTTGATCTGAAGTTCATTTCATTTCATTGCTTGTTATCTATTGTGTGATGAAAACTTTAGTATTTACTAGAATGTTTTGTTGGAAATAATCTATAATCCAACATGTATCCTCGTTGTCGTTGTGTGTTGATGACTTGTTGTATGTAATGAATGGTACATTTGCATATGCATGTCATAAACTCAATTTAGAATGGTTTTCGAGTCACTTCTTGGAGTGTGAGTACCGTACTAGTATAGCCAACATCCGGTTATATGAAGTTGCCACATCACATAGAGCCAACCTAATATTGGAGTATGCTAGCACAATAGTTAGTTCTAGTTAGATCAACTAGAACTAGATATCGCATGGAGACTAGGAAATATGGTGATAGCGTGACTGCGTGAGGTGGGCTTGTATGTAGTATGATGTAGGCATAGGGCTTGCCGTGTTTCCTACTCCTCCGGTCTAAATGTGGAGAAGATTTGGTCGAGTTCTTCCTCCTTTTGCTGACATGTGGGACATCCATCATCCAGGTCGTGTCATGCAAGAAAATGGAGTGCTAGTTGAAGCCACATGATGTGCATCTTTGGTTAAACTGTAAATAGAATCTGACTCTTGAGTAACTCCAAAAGCGGCTACCGAATATCTTTATTGGATTTGTTTCTCATCACCAGCACGTCGAGGTGAAAGATGTGTAGGTTCAGTGGGTCATCTTCCGTTTTCACTGACATGTGGGACCGCATGTGAGCAAACAAACAATGGGCTCCGCGTGTCTGATGGTTGACTGAGAAGCCATAGAGGGGGGCTGAGCATGGACTCTAGGAAATTTTGCGACAATGTGAGTAGTACTAGTGGTGTACCGTACTCCTGGAGAGATAATGTGTTCACTCTACGTAACCAGCACCTCAATATAGTGGGGTGGCGTGGGCCATAACTAGCATTCACCTCTAGCAGTACGGCACACGCCACCCACACGAGTCCCATCTGACACCAATTTTCTTGGAGTCCGTGCTACAACCATCTCTTCTCCCTCCTGTTTTCTCAGCCACCGTGCGGTGAGCGGGGTGAGGGTTTGTCGATAGTTGGTTTGCTCAACTGTGCTCCCACTTTTAAGTGAAAATGCAACACAACACGCATTCCCCCTTGAGCGGCGTGCTGGACCAACCGTGTGGGGGTGCGACCCAAACACGGCAGGCTTTTCCTTTTGTACTTGTAACTTGTAAATTTTGGTTTTGCTCCATGGCGCGACCGATAGATAGAAATAACGATTTTCCCTAGAGTAATGAAAAGTTTGGTTCTAGCATGGTTCATGCATGGAGTACGTACGAAAATTATGAAGTTGTCAGGACCCCGATTCCAAGTCACATAGATCTAGCCGGTAACACCTCATATCACTTTGCAGCCTCACGCACGGTATCCCCATGGGTGTCGCCTTACCATGGCCCGGGACCGTTTGCGCCTTTTGTCTCACATATATGATAGTGTCGCTAGCATCCATATGACAGAGAACCCGGGCCGACATGGCTAGTCGTGAAACCAAAGTGGCACTAACCCATGGGGACAGGCATACATGAATCACATCGAGCATGTCAGTCATTAGCGAGTGAATCCGGGCTGTAGCACCGGGCTAACAGGACTCCGGGGAACCCGGGCTGTAGCAGGCTAGGCAGGACTCCGGATGTCACCGCGTGACATTTCCCCAAAGGGACAGACATAGGAACAAAGTGAAACACATGCCGGCCAGTCAAGTGTCCTGAGAAGTAGTGCTGGGCTAGAAGGACTCCGGTGAACTGGGCTGTAGCGGACTACTATGGCTCGAGGAACACTAGACTACATTTCCCCATAAGAAAGGCTGCCAAGGATAAACAACTAGATTGTCGGATCCCACACATACCAAGCATTTCAATCATACACACAATATGCTCGATATGTGTAAATACAACATGGTATCACAACATAACTCTACGACTCAAGTATTAATTCATTAGGCTCCAAGGAGCGAGATATTACAAACATGGGTCTCGTGACCCAACAATCATAGCATACAAATCAAGCACATGCGGAAGCTTAACATGTCTTAGTACATTCATCTACAAATGAAAAAGGCTAAGAAGCCTGACTATCTACCAGATCCATCCGATGGCACAAGATCGTAGCTGAGGTATCAAGCTAAACATCGAAGTCCACACGGAACTACTACCGAGACTGACGTCTCTTTGCAAAACATAAAATAGGCAAACGTGAGTACAAATGTACCCAGCAAGACTTACATCGGACCTATCTACATATGCATCGGTATCAATAAAGGGGGTGGTGGAGTTTAACTGCAGCAAGCCAGCTTTGACTCAGTGGCTAACCTGAACTACGACTACAAGCAACTCTTTTGACGTGGCGCACACGAGTCCACATATTCACCATTCAATACACCACTATGGATCCGCTCCCGTCTCCCTACGAGAAGGCCATCCATAGCACTCACACTTATCTTGCGAGTTTTAGAGTATCCACTTTCACTTGTCTATGAACTGTTATAGGGAACCCAGAAGTCCATTACCGCGGACACGGCTATTCGAATAGATCATTTATAACCCTGCAGGGGTGTACTTCGCCACACATGTTTCCACCACTTAGCGTCTGCAGATGACATGTGCTCGGCAGACTTCAAGCGAAAACCGACGTGGGTGTAGACCACGACCTGACTAACCGCACAAGTCTCTAGTCCAGGTTTATCGCCTATTCAGGTTCCATCCGCAAGGAAATCCGGTCGGGGTGTCCTCAACGGCCCCAAACGATGTGTACAGGGTCCCAAGATGCCAAACGGGCGCCCGGCATACCCGGCCACAGTGTATCTACCGCATCATAGCCCACCCCTAGGGTCAGCGCTACGCACGGCCGCCAACACATATCCTATAAACACCAGAAACTAGTTGCAACTCCTGGACAGAGGACGAGAGGGGTCAGTAAGTCGAGCGGGGTCATATTTCAGGGTCCAATGTGTGGTAGTAGCTGTTTCATGGATCACAAACACAAAACTCAGTTCCTGAGAACGGTTTCAATGAGACAACCCACCATGTACTCCTACATGGCCTCTCACCACTACCTTTACCAAATCGTGTTCACACACATAGCTCACACACAGTAGGACATTTTCACAACTTTCCAATTCATTCCCGATGAATCAGACCTGACACAACTCTAAGCAATAGCAGGCATGACAAGCAAACATGGATGAGTAGGCACATCAGGGCTCAAACAACTCCTACTCATGCTAGTGGGTTTCATCTATTTACTGTGGCAATGACAGGTCATGCAAAGGAAAGGGGTTCAACTACCACAGCATGTAACAGTGGAATCGTTGTTGTCCTAATGCAGTAAAAAAGAGCAGGAGCGAGAGAGTGGGTTTGTATCGGAATGAACAATGGGGTTTTGCTTGCCTGGCACTTCTGAAGATAGTATAGTTCTTCATCGGTGTCATCGATCACATCGTCGGAACATCGTCTACTGAAGGAGGACAAACACCGGCAATAGAGAAGAACACAATCAATGCAATGCAACAATTATGATGCATGATAATGTCATGGCAATATGTTGTTGATTGATCTAATGCAACTATTAATCATATTAAATAAAGTTGGTTTGAACCAAGGGTTCAAATTCAAACTCCATATGTGCTTATTTAAATGTCAATTATGCAAATTGCCCTGTACAGCAACCCTAGGTTGTTCAAACATGCATGCAAATGCGATAAACAGATTCCTTGAATTTTTCTGATAATTTTTCATATATAATTTATTTCATTCTGAGTTATAGATTATTTTCTATGATTTTTGGAAGTTTGTACTATTTTTTGGAATTTCCTGTATAAGAATAATTCCAGTAATTGAATTAATGCGTCAGCATGACATAGGTGTGACGTCAGTGGGTCAACTGGGTCGGCCAGGTCAAACCTGACCAGTGGGGTCCACTGGTCAGTGACACAGAGCTGTCTGGGTCACAGACATGTGGGGCCGGGTCAACAGCCACGTCAGCACGGTCAACTCTGACTGGTGGGTCACACGTGATTATAAACTAATCTAAACTGAAATAAAACCTAGATTATTTAGAGCGTGGGGCCCAGGTGTCAGTGAGCTAGGTGGGTTAGTTAGGGCGTCATCAGTGGCTAATGACAGCGCCACGTCGGCTTCGCCGGAGTTCTGCCGGCGGCGACCAAAACTGTGGCGGAAGATCGTCGGGGTAGCGCTACGGGCGGTTTTGGGCTAAGCCAAGGGCACCAGAGGGTTGCCCTTGCTCGCGCGCATCCAGGGGAGGCACGCGGTAGGCGCGGGGTGGAACAAGCTCACCGGAGTTGAGCTCGTGGCGGTGGGCGGCGTTCGGGCACCTGCGGGTTTGGCGTTGTGGTCCACGGGAGGAGCTGGTGGGTGAAACATGCTCTTGGGGGTGTTCTGAGTGCGGTGACGTGCTTGGTTTGGACGAAGGCCAGCCAAAACAACGACGGCGACATGGCCGGCGCCGGCGAGGTCTCGGTCTCGATGGAAATGAGAGCTAGAGCTCGAATTAGCGCACGGGAGTAGGGGGAAACGGTTCAGAGGCTCACAGTGCATCTCATGGATGGGTCGGCAGCTCGGGGGAGGCTCTGGAGACGACGGAGTGGAAACGACGATCGCTAGAGTCCGAGGAAGAAGACGGAGCTGATGGCAGCGTTGTAGGGGCTCCCGCGGGGCGTGGCTCGGTGAGGAGGAAGAGGGGGTCGAGGCGGAGCCTCTGAGCGCATCGGCGAGGTGAGGCAGTGGCTGTGGCCACAGCGGTGCTCGTCGGCGGCGACGGCTGCGCTCGGCAGACGTGCGTAAGAGAAACGGAGGAGGGGGAGGAGCGAGGGAGAGTGCGAGGGGGTTCCAGGGGGTCTGCATGGCAACGCCAGAGGCGTCCAGGCCGTCGAAGATGCAGGCGAGCAGGGTGGAGGTGGCGTGCGCGTGCGCCGTGCCCAGGTGGGCTGGCCAGCTGGGCTGCGACAGGTAAGCCAGGTGAGTCTCTGCTCTTTGCTTTCTGTTTTTGTTTTTCTATTTTTCTGCAACTTCTGAGCTTTATTAAAAATACCAAAACGTTTTCGAAAATCGTGAAGATAATTATGGGCTCTGTTTGGATTATTCCTAACAGCCCTTGCTTAAGTTCAGAATTAATTGAGCACTTAAAATAATATATAGCATTTAAATGTCCAATTGCAAATACAATAAGATTTAATTCAAAAATCCAGAATGGCCTAGAAATATGTGCATGACTTTTGGCAGAGGTTTTCACCTTTAACAAGAATCATGAACTTTTCTAAAGGGCATTTGGGATTATTGAAAATATTTTTATTGAACCTAGTTGAATTCATTTGGTGCTGGGGTTTCAACAATCCCCATTTCAAGTTTCATGAAATTTAAACATGATGCATGGATGCAAAAGCAAAGGCAGGCAAGGCCTAAACTAGGGCTGTGACAACTCACCCCCACTAAACAAGAATCTCGTCCCGAGATTCAAGATGTGAGGTAAGAAGACAGAGGGGACACGGAACTGACACGGTCTTCACGATCCATGTTGCACTTCATAAGAACGTTGATTCGATCATCATCTTTGATCATGACATCCTTAACCTCGAGAACTTCATCCAACATGGCGACAAGAGAGCAAGACAACCTCACAAGAATGGATCATCGATCTTAATGAACACAAGATCAACTCACAGAATGAGATGTAGAAACATCCCTTGAGCTAAGACGCAAAACACATATCAGAGATGATGGATGAGAAACATATGACAAAGGTTCAAATTAGTAGGCGACAATTCCATGCTGGAGTAGGATAGTGCATGGTTTCGAAGTAGCAAGGAGATAATTGCCATGATACCATAACGAGACATCTTAAGGAAGGTGACTCGCAGAAATATTCCCTTAAGTGGCAAAAAGAATTACTTTTGATTCAGAAATCATTGAAACTCTTTATACCAGCCTAAGGCAATTTACGAACAATCGTTTGACGTAGTTCGGGAGAACGACACACTCGGTCTAGAATGGATGATGTGAACTACCTTGTTGAAGACAACGCAAGGGATGATTTTGCTTGCGCGTGCTCTCAAGAACTTGAGCATTTCCATATTCATCAAGGTTCTACCAACATCCGTGTCAAGGATCCTGGCAACACAACATACTACCATGATGAATAGTGATGGACGATGCAGATGCAAAGGAAGATAACACCCTCTCAGATTTTTCCTTAGCAATGCCAAAGAAGCAAATCTGGATGATCGACCGAGAGACATTTAGCACTCCGCTTCTAACGTTATCCTTGATGTACTAGGTACCACGGTCAGTGCTTAAAAGCATCAACATGGCCATCAAGTAATGGTCAGACTTCGGAAGCACAAAAATCCATAAGGAACAACTATTGGAATAAATTCTACGAGATCTTTATGGGGAGGTAGCCAACTTTCGCAACCAATATACTACAATAATAAGTCTTCCGGTTGGGTGTGTTGGCCACAACATCCACTTTACCGGGTATAGAGAGACCAATATTATAGTCCTTGAGAAATGTTCCAACCATCATATCTGCCTGAGATTCAGATCTGGTTGGTGTCAGGATAATCCAGACTCATCGGGTCGGGAAAGAAAAATGAAAGCTTGCAACACAAATCGACGAGATGACGTTGCGAGATTCCCGGGGGAATGAACTACGGTAGTAAGCTCCAAAACATGAGCCGGTTCTGCTACAAGCATGTGAACACGCTATCCCAGACAAGCATGACCACATAGTAGTCTTACAATAAAACACTATCGAGTTCGGGTTAGGATCCATCATCAAGGATTTCGAATTCCTTACGCGCGCTAGACTTCTTTTCCTTGAACAAGTCAATCAGTGGCTTGGGGTGCTAGGAAACATATGGAATGAAGGTTGCAAGTCTCCAAACCACAGGATACTTCGCACATATGCATGAACAACTTGGGATGATTCCAGAGGAAGCAAAACAAGCTTTCCCAAATTCACGGCGACAACTTGCAACATATGCCGATGAATTAGAGGAAGTCACTACTTTCATCCAAACATATGCTTCATGAACGAAACACGAAGAAATGCTTACACAAGTTTCCAACACTAAGTTGATGTTCAACATGAGTCATGGGGGGAGACAGAATGCTGCTAATGGGCTCAACATCAACTCATGCGAATTTCCATATCACTGGACTTCCACCATCATGTGAACATGGTGATAGTATTGGTCAGACCAAAAGATGTAATGATGTATGCTCGAGGGGTCAACCACGAGTAAGACAACATTATGAACATCGTTGGATCTGGTTTGACTTGACGATAGCCGATACTCAAGTCAAAGTTTTGTCAAGGCAATAGATCCAACAACTGATCACGAGGACCAATCGATGGAGATATCATCTTTCTTCAACACACACACACACACACAAGGATATCCCTTAGTGATGAACTAAGTCAGACAAGCTTCCATCTTCCAACTCTCCAAGTTGTTGTTTAGCTTAACCAACTAGCTCGGGGGTATCCAACACAGATTCTTGGAGAACGGATGGTTTAGAGAAAAACCAACATGATCATGAACTCAACATAGCGATCAGGGAACAACCTGGTAATACTCCCGAGAAGATATTCAGAAAATCACAAACCACCGATATGTTACTTAGCTCGAGCACAATCTTGCTTTTTAGGGCAAGACGATATGATCAAGGGAGCGAGGGATTGACACAATCCTAACTCATTGGTCGAAGAGTGCACCAGGAAATATGGACTAGGTAGCACAATCAATCTTAGGATGATGATTCGATAACCAGCACGCTAAGAATGAGAGTATTGTCCATTTACTACCAAGCAACGAGGTTGCTAGGAGTATTGATTTCACACATCACAGTTCACTTGTTGGCATTCCGGTTACAACAACACAGGACCGAAGAATGAATAATGATGGCGATAAGTATCACTACGTCAAGAATTCATAAGAGGTGGTGCAATTTTCATGACATTCTTGACATAAATATGGTAACACTCCAAGGTAGAACAGAACCAAAAGCTGGGTTGCATTTTGATCTGCGGAATACAACTGCTTTGACCCAATCCTTGATATGGATGAGGTACTGGAGTTTGTTTCTCCTAGTCATTCTGAAATAGAACGGCTTGACGAACCACAAGAATACTAGGCATCGATGAACACGAATGCACACGTACTCTTGGCTATCAACTGATAGAGGATGGTCGGGATACAACTGAAGAGGAACAACTCAAGGAACATATAATTTTCTGGGTTGTGGACGCATAGATTAGTATGTCGAACAAGTTCAACGGGTTTCTTCCGGATAATCCATGCAGAAAGGTAGGACTGGCAGATTCACAATTCTTGAATGGAGAACCCATTAAGAGCACTCTTATTGTGATCTTTTGGTTCAAAGAACTTCTGCCTTAATGGTTCATGGTATTTGGAAGAAGGAAATACCACGGACCTCGAGGACTGTCGCAAGGTTACTAACATCCTAAAGGAACTAGGGACACTATCAACACGAGATAAGTAGAGTGAATCTTGGGCCAAGAACCCAGGAATAGAATGCCTACTAACTAAACGGCATCATGGGATGCTTTCGAGAATGGTGGCCAGAATCATCACACTGGGGATGCAAAGCATTGCTAGATTACCAGGTGATACTCTAGACACCTAGGGTCATAATAATAGCTCCAACATAAATGCCGAGGCAGCGGAGTACCTCGACAGACGGATTAGTGTGCTTAAACTGGCCCAAAAGGACATCGGGAACTGGGAGGAAGGATTTGCAAATGCATCAGATTGTTTAGAAACCTGGGATAACTCGGACAGCATAACGGCTGTAAATGCTCAAAATGATTTGAGACATCTTGCAAAATGGTGGCATAACCACTCAGAAGCACAATATCAAGGTTCTGATACCAACTATGAACACACAAAAGTAGTAGAGACTGAACTGGGCTTGAATCCAATAATCTTAGGCAACTACGGTTTAGTAACACGTCATCCAGATAGATACATGAGAAGGCCTAGTTCTTAATCCCCGTAGAAAAGAAGAGGTTGACTCAGATCAGAAGGACATAAGGTAAAGGAGTAAAAAGAGCCTTACGTTCCCTTCCCCAATCAATTCCCTTATATAGCTAAAGCATTTCAAGACTCAACTTCGACCAGTTTGGCTTGGTAGTCCTACATGCAGTCAGGCTCTGATACCAACGCTGTCAGGACCCCGATTCCAAGTCACATAGATCGAGCCGGTAACACCTCATATCACATTGCGGCCTCACGCACGGTATCCCCACAGGTGTCGCCTTACCATGGCCTGGGACCGTTTGCGCCTTTTGGCTCACGTATATGATAGTGTCGCTAGGATCCATATGACAGAGAACCCGGGCTGACATGGCTAGTCGTGAACCCAAAGCGGCACTAACCCATGGGGACAGGCATACATGAATCACATCGAGCATGTCGGTCATCAGCGAGTGAATCCGGGCTGTAGCTCTGGGCTAACAAAACTACGGGGAACCTGGGCTATAGCAGGCTAGGCAGGACTCCGGATGTCACCGCGTGACATTTCCCCGAAGGGACAAACATAAGAACGAAGTGAAACACATGCCGGCCAGTCAAGTGTCCTGAGTAGTAGTGCTGGGCTACCAGGACTCCGGTGAACCGGGCTGTAGCGGAGTACTATGGCTCGAGGAACACTAGACTACATTTCCCCATAAGAAAGGCTGCCAAGGATAAACAACTAGATTGTCGGATCCCACACATACCAAGCATTTCAATCATACTCACAATATGCTCGATATGTGTAAATACAACATGGCATCACAACATAACTCTATGACTCAAGTATTAATTCATTAGGCTCTGAGGAGCGAGATATTACAAACATGGGTCTCATGACCCAACAATCATAGCATACAAATCAAGCACATGCGGAAGCTTAACATGTCTGAGTACAGACATCTACAAATGAAAAAGGCTAAGAAGCCTGACTATCTACCAGATCCTGCCGAGGGCACAAGACCGTAGCTGAGGTATCAAGCTAAACGTCGAAGTCCACACGGAACTACTAGCGAGACTGACGTCTTTCTGCAAAACATAAAATAGGCAAATGTGAGTACAAATGTACCCAGCAAGACTTACATCAGAACTATCTACATATGCATCGGTATCAATAAAGGGGGTGGTGGAGTTTAACTGCAGCAAGCCAGCTTTGACTCAGTGGCTAACCTGAACTACGACTACAAGCAACTCTTTTGAGGTGGCGCACACGAGTCCACATATTCACCATTCAATACACCACTATGGATCCGCTCCCGTCTCCCTACGAGAAGGCCATCCATAGCACTCACACTTATCTTGCGAGTTTTAGAGTATCCACTTTCACTTGTGTATGAACTGTTATAGGCAACCCAGAAGTCCATTACCGCGGACACGGCTATTCGAATAGATCATTTATAACCCTGCAGGGGTGTACTTCATCACACATGTTTCCACCACTTAACGTCTGCACACGACATGTGCTCGGCAGACTTCAAGCGAAAACCGATGTGGGTGTAGACCACGACCTGACTAACCGCACAAGTCTCTAGTTCAGGTTTATCGCCTATTCGGGTTCCATCCGCAAGGAAATCCAGTCGGGGTGTCCTCAATGGCCCCAAACGATGTGTACAGGGTCCCGAGACGCCAAACGGGCGCCCGGCATACCCGGCCATAGTGTATCTACCGCATCATAGCCCACCCCTAGGGTCAGCGCTATGCACGGCCGCCAACACATATCCTATAAACACCAGAAACTAGTTGCAACTCCTGGACAGAGGACGAGAGGGGTCAGTAAGTCGAGCGGGGTCATATTTCAGGGCCCAATGTGTGGTAGTAGCTGTTTCATGGATCACAAACACAGAACTCAGTTCATGAGAACGGTTTCAATGAGACAACCCACCATGTACTCCTACATGGCCTCTCACCGCTACCTTTACCAAATCGTGTTCACACACAGTAGGACATGTTCACAACTTTCCAATTCATTCCCGATGAATCAGACCTGACACAACTCTAAGCAATAGCAGGCATGACAAGCAAACATGAATGAGTAGGCACATCAGGGCTCAAACAACTCCTACTCATGCTACTGGGTTTCATCTATTTACTGTGGCAATGACAGGTCATGCAAAGGAAAGGGGTTCAACTACCGCAGCATGTAACAGTTGAATCATTGTTGTCCTAATGCGGTAAAAGACAGCAGGAGCGAGATAGTGGGTTTGTATCGGAATGAACAAGGGGTTTTTGCTTGGCTGGCACTTCTGAAGATAGTATAGTTCTTAATCGGTGTCATCGATCACATCATCGGAACATCGTCTACTGAAGGGGGACAAACACCAGCAATAGAGCAGAACATGATCAACGCAATGCAACAATTATGATGCATGATAATGTCATGGCAATATGTTGTTGATTGAGCTAATGCAACTAGCAATCATATTAAATGAAGTTGGTTTGAACCAAGGGTTCAAATTCAAACTCCATATGTGCTTATTTAAATGTCAATTATGCAAATTGCCCTGTACAGCAACCCTAGGTTGTTCAAACATGCATGCAAATGCCATAAACAGATTCCTTGAATTTTTTTGATAATTTTTCATATATAATTTATTTCATTCTGAGTTATAGATTATTTTCTATGATTTTTGGAAGTTTGTACTATTTTCTGGAATTTCCTGTATAAGAATAATTCCAGTAATTGAATTAATGCGTTAGCATGACATAGGTGTGACGTCAGTGGGTCAACTGGGTTGGCTAGGTCAAACCTGACCAGTGGGGTCCACTGGTCAGTGAGACAGAGCTGTCTGGGTCACAGACATGTGGGGCCGGGTCAACAGCCACGTCAGCACGGTCAACTTTGATTGGTGGGTCCCGCATGATTATAAACTAATCTAAAATGAAATAAAACCTAGATTATTTAGAGCGTGGGGCCCAGGTGTCAGTGAGCTAGGTGGGTTAGTTAGGGCGTCATCAATGGCTAATGACAGCGCCACGTCGGCTTCGCCAGAGTTCTGCCGGCGGCGACCAAAACCGTGGCGGAAGATCGTCGGAGTGGCGCTACGGGCGGTTTTGGGCCAAGCCAAGGGCACCAGAGGGTTGCCCTTGCTCGCGCGCATCCAGGGGAGGCATGCGGGAGGCGCGGGGTGGAACGAGCTCGCCGGAGTCGAGCTCGTGGCGGCGGCCGGCGTTCGGGCACCTGCGGCTTTGGTGTTGTGGTGCACGAGAGGAGGACCGGGTGGGTGAAACATGCTCCTGGGGGTGTACTGAGTGCGGTGACATGCTTGGTTTGGACGGAGGCAAGCCAAAACGACAACGGCGACATGGCCGGTGCCGGCGAGGTCTCGGTCACGACGGAAATGAGAGCTAGAGCTCGAATTAGCGCACAGGAGTAGGGGGAAATAGTTCAGAGGCTCACAGTGCATCACATGGATGGGTCGGTAGCTCGGGGACGCTCTGGAGACGACGGAGTGGCGACGACGATCGCCGGAGTCCGAGGAAGAAGATGGAGCTAATGGCGGCGTTGTAGGGGCTCCCGCGGGCCGTGGCTCGGTGAGGAGGAAGAGGGGGTCGAGGCGGACCCTCTAAGGGCATCGGCGAGGTGAGGCGGTGGCTATGGCCATGGCGGTGCTTGTCGGCGGCGACGGCTGCGCTCGGCGGCCGCGCGTAAGAGAAACGGAGGAGGGGGAAGGAGCGAGGGAGAGTGCGAGGGGGTTCCAGGGGGTCTGCGTGGCAACACCAGAGGCGTCCAGGCCGTCGAAGAGGCAGGCGAGCAGGGTGGAGGTGGTGCGCACGTGCGCCATGCCCAGCTTCTCCTCTGCCTACTGGGAAGAGGTAGAAGACGAGGCTGCCCCTGGTGGGCTGGCCAGCTGGGCTGCGACAGGTAAGCCAGGTGAGTCTCCGCTCTTTGCTTTCTGTTTTTGTTTTCCTATTTTTCTGCAACTTCTGAGCTTTATTAAAAATACCAAAACATTTTCAAAAATCCTGAAGATAATTGTGGGCTCTGTTTGGATTATTCCTAACAGCCCTTGCTTTAGTTTAGAATTAATTGAGCACTTAAAATAATATATAGCATTTAAATGCCCAATTGCAAATACAATAAGATTTAATTCAAAAATCTAGAATGGCCTAGAAATATGTGCATGACTTTTGGCAGAGGTTTTCACCTTTAACAAGAATCATGAACTTTTCTAAAGGGCATTTGGGATTATTGAAAATATTTTTATTGAACCTAGTTGAATTCATTTGGTGCTAGGGTTTCAACAATCCCCATTTCAAGTTTCATGAAATTTAAACATGATGCATGGATGCAAAAGCAAAGACATGCAAGGCCTAAACTGGGGCTGTGACAGAAGTTGATGCGGAAGGTAAGATAATTAATAGTATTACAATATACCACTACATGGATTTGACGGAAATATAAAGATACATACGGATCCATCAACGACATCCTCACGCCCTAGTGCACCGGGTCACCAACTGACGTGTGAGCAGCAGCCGTGTTGGCGGCGAGCTCAACGTGCTTCTAAACAATGCCGTCAAATGTTGCCCCACGGTCCAAGAATATCCGCGTCCAATCGTCCTCCTCTTGCATGTAGTAGTCCTTGTGGATGATTTGCGCATGGACGTGGGTGATTATGTCGATCGTGTATTGCTGCACCAGGCGCTGTGCGGCGAGCGCGACCTCGAGGTGGACATTCTTCAGCGCGACAGCATGCAGTCGCAGGGCCACCAGTGCGTCGATGAGGTTATCACCATAGAGGCCGTTGAGGGTGGCAGGCAATGCAGAGCCTGGGCGCATGGGCTGGAGGCGTACGTCAAGGTTGTCCGCGAGCTTCTTGACGACAGTGAACTTGTTGAGGAAGCTAACGAGGACCTCGTCGAACAAGGAGACGAAGTTTTCACCCAAGAGGCCTCTTGCTCTGGCGGCCTCAAGCATGACCTGGAGACGTTCCTTGGTGCCAGGCCACAGGCCGGATTCGTGGACCATCTGGCACGGCCGGCTGATGCTCGCGCTCATCGCCTCCATGGGTCAAGCTTCTAGTCAACTGATCTTGTGATTGGAGTGATCACTCTTGCCCTTGGTTAGGGTGCATAGGTGCATAGGATTTCATATATTGGACTGGCGGGGAGTCTTTATATGAGAAGTGCAGACTGTGTTGCATTAACATGTGTTTTGGCCATCTACTCCTCGGCCCTCCCTCTGTACAGGTGTAGTATAGTCATCTCACTGAGACCAAGTTGGGGCAAAATGAGAGAACTTTGATGTTTACTGGTTTATTGGTCCCCTTTGCATTTTGCGCCAAGTTTTGACCTTTGATTTAACTAATAAGATGTTAATTCGTGTAACCAAAAATGTTGTGCTATAGTCTCAAGTCATTGAATGCATACACATCCCACATCTCCTATTGGGTGATTTCTTTTTTCTGGCGAAAAACAGGGAACGAGGTGGGTAGTTAATGCATCGCGCCTAAAAGTTTTGGGATTATTTGGTTTTCATAACGTGACTAATGCACCAGTATGGATGGAGTACAATAGTAGTCTTTGATTGCAATTTTTTGTTGTTAGCTTACCAAGCTGAGCGCTCGGTGAGTACAATAGTAGTCTGATTGATGAGACTTCAGATTTGAGCCACCTACCGGAAGGGAGAGTGTATAATATCATCGGGAACTACGGTCAAAACCTAATAAAACAATACTCCACGTATTTATTTACAGACGGAGTAGTATATTTTTTGTGACATGCATTACTAGATATTGCTAGTCAAATACTAAATCCAGACGGACGTGGTAGTACTACTAAATCCAGATGGTGGTGCTAGACTAGTAGTAGTACTACAAATGTAGTACTAGTACTGTACTACCCATTGGTCAAATTACTCCTCACAGTGAAGTGACAAGACCCTATGCCAGAGATGACACCTGAGTGTAGGCACCGTGTTCGGCATACCAAAGTCAGCCTCACCGTGTGAAGTCACTATCATCATGGCTGTAGAGCTATCCTTCTTACAACTAGCCATGGTCGGCATAATTTCCTGTGCGTTGCCACGAGTATCTCTACTCTTTTCTTACACGAGTAATATGTCCATGCATTGCACAGAGCACCAAGATTGGGGGTGAACGGCGATGGAAGCGGCCATCGTGCCAGATTGTTCCATGGCCTTCTAGGTGTGGTGGGGAGGAGATAAGGTTGATTGTGAGAGACAAGGAGTTGTTTGTAAATAGGGAACAAGTGCGGGCATTGGTGAAAGATGTCAGGCACACCATCATCACCAACTCAAGACCTCTTTGATTCACAGGATTTTGAAAATGCAGGAATAGGACACGACAATATTACAAGTTTCAAACTGATATTACAAATGTTAGGAGTAATGCTGCACCTACAAAGAGGGAATTATTAGGAAGTTTGCGTAAGAACTTTCGTTAGTTTAGGTGGATGTAGCATTATCGTACAAATTAAAATCCACAACCCTGACAAGTCACTAATGGGCAAATAATTTTTTGAGTCTCTGGCGACTTGGTGTTTCAAAAACAAATTCATCTTCTGTGGAGACTCTGTCATTTAGGCTTAGACGCTTGGGGTGATTAGCGCGCCATTCATTGTTGCACCAGAGAATGCCAAACCTCATTACCTTGAGTAAACTTGCCTCCAAAACAAAGAACCTCGCCAATTTAATCTCAGATGTGCTGCCTCGATAGTCTATCAAATCAATTTTTGTAAGATGGAGATCAAGGCATTCGATGAGATTGTTATAGTGCAGCACATTTTTCACTTTTGGGACTTTTTTATCTGCAAAAGAAGAAAACATATTAGAGCAGCTGGCTGTATAAGATTGTCGTGTCATCAAGAGGTACCAATATCATTCACTCAGATGATAGGGTTGGCTGGCTAGTGATATTTTTTCACTCTCTCTCTCTCTCTCTCGCTCTCTTTCTCTTTCCTCTCATTTACCTAGGAGCACGTGAAGAGCTTGGGAATTTGTTGCCTTCCACTATGTGGCCGATGCTATATTTCTCAAAAGTATGCCACATAATATGCATCAATGTCAAAAGATTTTGGCACTGCTCTAGCGATGTGAGAGAGTTGGCACCGTTGTGCACACAGATCTAATTGTATAAACAAATCAATCAAACCAACTACACCAGCCTCTTACTCTCCCAAACAAGTGTTTTTTGATTGCCTCAGTCCTCTCGCTCTCCCACACAAGTGTTTTTTCATTGCGTGAGTTAATTTGGCACCGGAGGAAAGTTGGTGATCCAGATTGGGGCACCAGGTGAGCAATGGAGGGGCATCGATGCCAAATGCATCACAAGTGAATTTGGCACGTGCTTTAGCCTACATAGTGGAGGGTCGTTACAGCCCACTTTTGTACTACCTTGTATTTAGTGTAAAATTTTGACCATAGATTTACCTAAGAAAATGCCAATGCATGTCACCAAAAATTGTACCATTTGAAATTATGTTCAAATATGAATCGAATGATATAATTTTTAGTGGCATGCATTAACATTTTGTCAATTAAATCTATGGTCAAATTTTTATACTACAAAATAGGAAGAGTAAACCAGGACAAAGGTAGTACTTGCTCTTAGGGTAACCATAGAGTTACTAGTCTAAGTTACTTGCCACTATGACTATCCTAGGCTACTAGTAGTACAACAAAAAAATGATGCAGGTGATCACGTGAGAAAAAATACAAAAAACATTTCTTCTGGTGCAGTGCATAGATGTAGTTTTGAACACTACACTTGTCATCGTAATTTGGGAAAATTACAAAAAAAATTAGCTACGTTGGTGGCTCTCCAATGATGCGTTAGTAGTTCTTTGTAGACCTTCGGGTCTGTAGTTACTAGCTAGATGGCTTCATCTCTCTCTGTCTCTCTCTCTCTCTCTCTTGATTCTCAATACAATGGTCTCTTGGAGATCCATATGATGTAACTCTTTTTGTGGTGTGTTTGTTGGGATCGATGAACTTTGAATTTATGATCAGATCTATCTTTTTATATCCATGAAATTATTTGAGTTTCTTTGATCTCCTTTATGCATGATCTCTTATAGCCTCATATTTCTTCTTTGATATTTGAGTTTTTTGGCCAACTTGATCTATTTATCTTGCAATGGGAAGAGGTGCTTTGTAGCGGGTTCGATCTTATGGTTCTTGATCCCAGTGATAGAAAGGGAACCGACACGTATGTATTGTTGCTACTAAGGATAAAATGGGGTCTATATCTACATAGATAGATCTTGTCTTCATCATGTCCTCATTCTTATTGCATTACCCCGTTTCTCCATGAACTTAATACACTAGATGCATGCTGGATAGCGGTCGATGTGTGGAGTAATAGTAGTAGATTCAGGCAGGAGTCTGTCTACTAATCTTGGACATGATTCGTATGTAAAGATCATTGCCTAGATATCGTCATGAGAGTATTTTAAGTTCTATGAATTTCGCAACGGTAATTTGTTCACCCACCGCTTTGCTATTTTTCGAGAGAGAAGCCATTAGTGAAATCAACGGCCCCGAGTCTCTTTCTCATATTATATGCCTTTACGATCTACTTTTATTTGCTTTTATTTTCTGATCTATTAATACTTTGCCGCACTTTATTTTATTTGCGATCTATTTATCCAATCTATTACAACCTTTTCCCGTCACGCACCAATTTCTGGCACCGTTACTCGAAAGGGATTGACAACCCCTTTAACACGCCGGGTTGCGAGGATTTGTAATCTGTGTGCAGGGGCTGTTTACGTTGTGTCGCTTGGTTCTCCTACTGGTTCGATAACCTTGGTTTCATATCTGAGGGAAATACCTACCGCCGTTGTGTTGCATCATCCCTCTTTGGGGAAATACCGACGTAGCTTCAAGCGACATCAAAAGGAATTTCTGGCGCCGTTGCCGGGGAGAATCTTCAACATATACCAGGTTCCTAATCACAAATCTCATCTCCTTGCAATTTACATTATTTTCCATTTGCCTCTCGTTTTTCTCTCCCCCACTTCACAAAAATTTGCCATTTTATTCGCCCCTCTTTTTCATTCACCGTTTCTCATCAGATCTATTTTTGTGTGCAATCTTGTTCGTTACCTTTGCTTGTGTTACCATGTGCCTCTATTTGCTTGCATCTTCGCTTGCTAAAAATCTATTGATATGGATCCTCATCCACTTGCTAATCTTTTAAAAAGATCTGATTATGCTGAACCAATTCCTAGTGAGTTGAGTGCACTTGATTATCTTTATGAAATTTTGCTTGAGATTCGTGAATCTGAAAATTCTGATGAAGAAATTTATGAAGTGATTCATGATAGCTCCTTGGATGAAAAGCATGATTGCAACGATTTTACTATAAATTCTATTAATGTCAATTGTGCTAATAATATGCAAAACCCCAAGCTTGGGGATGCTAATTTTGATATGTCCATTACTTATTGCAATGCTCATGATTGGGGTGATTCTTATTATGATCTTGAAAAATTATTTTAAGCCTCATGATGAATATGTTTGCAATAATATCGACAGTGGGTTTGGAAGAGTGTCAACTCTAGGTAATAGTGATCTCACTACTTTGGAGTATGTTCAATCTTATGAAATTTTTGACAAAAGTGGGCTTGGAGAGGTCATGACTTTATTTGATGATAATCCCACAATTTTGGAAGAGTGTCAACTTTGCATGCATGTGGATCATGAAGAGAATATTTTATGTGATTGTTATATTTCTGAATTTGAATATGATCCCACGTGTAATTAGTATGAGAGAGGTAAATATAGTTGTAGAAATTTTCATGTTATTAAATTTCGTCTGTTATGTTGAGATTGTCAATGTTTTATTTCTTTCCTTTGCATATGTTAGATACTTCTTGTCATGATAATTTGTTTGCTTATAAATTTCCTATGCATAGGAAGTATGTTAGACTTAAATGTGTTTGTCACATGTTTTATGATGCTCTCTTTGTGTTTCAATTATTATCTTTCATATGAGCATCAATAAAATCTTATGCTTAGCTAGGGGCGTAAAATGATAGCGCTCGTTGGGAGGCAACCCAATGAATAAAATTTATTTTTGATTTTTGCTTTATGTTCTTGAGTGTTAGAAAAATTATGCTACTATTATGATTGTGTTTTCTGTGTTTTAATTAGTGTTTGTGCCAAGTAAAGCCTTTAGGATCTTATTGGGTGATAGTTGCTTAATCTTGCTGAAAAAACAGAAACTTTTGCGCTCACGAAAATAATTCTAATTTTTAACCAGGGAGTGATAAAATACCCATTCCTTTTGAAGTGGATGAATATACAAATTTATTAGGCCATCCTAATTTTTCAGAATTTTTGGAGTTTCAGAAGTATTCGAAATAGTCAGATTACTATAGACTGTTCCGTTTTTGACAGACTCTCTTCTCTTTTGCGTTGTGTGCTTGTTTTGATGGCTCTATGGTTTTCTTTGATGAGTTTTTGCCATAGGAAAGTTGGAATGTAGTAGATATAATGCAAGAACAAAATATGAGTTGGTTTGATACAATACTTATAGTAGTGATTTATTTTCTTATACTAACGGATCTCACGAAAGTTTTGTTGAGTTTTGTGTGATTGAAGTTTTCAAGTTTTGGGTTACCTTACGATGGATGAAGGAATAAGGAGTAGAAGAGCCTAAGCTTGGGGATGCCCCGCCATACCAATATATTATCCAAAAATGAGAAACCAACTAAGTTTGGGGATGCCCCCAAGTGGCATCCCCTCTTTCTTCTAACGACCATTGGTATTTTACTCGAAGCCATATTTTTATTTGTCACATACTATGTGTTTTGCTTGGATCTTCTTGTATGATATGAGTTTTTGCTTGTTTTATTTTGTGTTTTAAGTGTTGATCCCTTGTTGGACACTCCTATTTGAGAGAGCCAAAATTATGTCATGACTTGTTAGAATTGCTCTCTTTGCTTCACTTCAAAATTTTATGAGCTATGGACTTGCTATAGTGCTTCACTTATATCTTTTTGAGCATGGTGTGCTTTAGTATTTTTTTAAAGAAATGCTCTCTTTCTTCACTTAGATTTATTTGAAAGTTAGTAAATTTTTCAAGAAATTCTCTCTTGCTCTCACTTAAATTAATTTGAGAGAAAGAAATATTATGCTCATGATCTTCACTTATATTTGTTTGAGATTGTCAAAAGCAACACATGAAAATTAGTCCGAAAGTGATAGATATCCAAGAAGGATATAATAAAAACTTTCATCAAGATCATTGGACAAAATAAACTTGATTCTTAGTAATAGTTTTGAGATATGATGATGTGATATGTGAGTCATCTTGATGAGTAATTATGCTTTTGTAAGAATATTGGTCTTAAGGTTTGTGATTCCCTATGCAAGCACGAAATTCAATAATTATGCAATGAAATTATATCCTACTTATGGTGCATTATTCGGTGTTAGTTATGCTTAATGCTAGCTTGTGAGATTATTCGTTTCTTGGTTGGTCGCTTCCCAATCTTTTGCTAGCCTTCATTTTGCACTAAGTATGATCACTACTTGTGCATCCAAAAACCTTTAACCTAGTTTTGCCACATCAGTCCACTATATCTACCTATATGCGATATTCTTTTTTCGTTCTAAGCACATTTGCATGTGCCATCTCTAATTTTCAAAAATAAACTTCTCTTTTGTGTGTTTGTTTCGCTCGTGGAGCGGTGAGGAGTGGCTAATATTTTCCATGCTAGATGTGTTATTCTCAAGATGGGTGTTTATTCACTTGTCATTGCACGAGAGTAAGGCAAAGGTATGAGGGATGCCTAGTCTCGAAATGCAAAAAAATAAATTTATTTTATGTTGTCAAATAATAAATTCATTGGAAAGTGTTGGAATGGAGGGCACCCGTGGATATGGTTAGTCATGGAAAGTGAAAGTATGGTGGAAAAGGGAATAAACTTTATTTTTTTTCTATTGGGGAACCTCCTATGATATATCTAAGCATGGAAAGTATTGGGAACTCTAAGTCGTTTTCGTTGGTGGGATGGATACACCTCCCAAAATGTTTTTATCTCTAAGTTTTTTTCTCTTTGAGCTCTGGCACTCTACAAATCCCTACTTCCCTCTGCGATGGGCCTATCTTTTAATTTATGCAATTTTAATTTTGAATTTGAGTCTCCATATTCTCTTACAAAAGCACAAACTAGGAGGCAATATGATCGTACTTGAGTATTGGACATAGCTAATATGCGAGTGTGTTTCATGAATGGATCAATGGTTGAGCATGATGGGCTGCGGATAGCTTATTTTAGCGTTGATATTTTGCAAGACATGGTTGCTTGTTGATATGCTTGAGTATTTAAATTATGATGTCAAAACTAGACTATTGCTTTGAACAATATAAAAGTCCAAATTTCCATGCTATAAAGAAATAAATATGATATGACATGTTAGGCAGCATTCCACATCAAAAATTCTATTTTATCACTTCCCTACTCGAGGACGAGTAGGAGTTAAGCTTGGGGATGCTGATACGTCTCCAACGTATCTATAATTTTTGATTGTTCCATGCTGTTATATTATCAATCTTGGATGTTTTATAATCATTTTATAGTCATCATATATCATTTTTAGTACTAACCTATTGACATATTGCCAAGTGCCAGTTGCTATTTTTTCCATGTTTTTACATCGCAGAAAATCAATATCAAATCGAGTCCAAATGCCATGAAACTATACGGAGAATTTTTATGGGCCAAAAGGAACACAACGGGCCCTGGCTGTGAATGGGGGGTGCCCCGAGGGAGGCAGAACCCACCAGGGCGCGCCAAGAGGCCTAGGCGCGCCCTGGTGGGTTGTTCCCACCTCGGGTGCCCCCGGGACCACCTCTTTGCTCTATAAATACCCAATATTCCCAAAAACATAGGGGAGTCGACGAAATATTGATCTAGTTGCCGCAGTGTCTAGAACCACCAGATCCAATCTAGACACCATCTCGGATGGGGCTCACCACCTCCATTGGTGCCTCTCCGATGATGCGTGAGTAGTTCTTTGTAGACCTTCGGGTCCATAGTTAGTAGCTAGATGGCTTCATCTCTCTCTCTATCTCTCTCTCTCTCTCTTGATTCTTAATACAATGGTCTCTTGGAGATCTATATGATGTAACTCTTTTTGCGGTGTGTTTGTTGGGATCGATGAACTTTCAGTTTATGATCAGATCTATCTTTTTATATCCATGAAAGTATTTGAGTTTCTTTGATCTCTTTTATGAATTATCTCTTCGATATTTGGTTTTTGTTGGGCCAACTTGATCTAGTTATCTTGCAATGGGAAGAGGTGCTTTGTAGTGGGTTCGATCTTACGGTGCTTGATCCAAGTGACAGAAAGGGAACCGACACATATGTATCATTGCTACTAAGGATAAAACAATGGGGTCTATCTCTACATAGATAGATCTTGTCTACATCGTGTCATCATTCTTATTGCATTACTCCGTTTCTCCATAAACTTAATATACTAGATGCATGCTGGATAGCTATCGATGTGTGGAGTAATAGTAGTAGATGCAGGCAGGAGTCGGTCTACTAATCTTGGACATGATGCCTATGTAAGGATCATTTCCTGGATATCGTCATGAGTATTTAACGTTCTATCAAGTGCCCAACAATAATTTGTTCACCCACCGCTTTGCTATTTTTCTCGAGAGAAGCCACTAGTGAAATCTACAGCTCCCGGGTCTCTTTCTCATATTATTTGCCTTTGCGATCTACTTTTATTTGGTTTTATTTTCAGATCTATTAATCCAAAAACCCAAAAATAGTTTGCTGCACTTTATTTTATTTGTGATCTATTTATCCAATCTATTACAACTTTTTCCCGCCAGGCACCAATTTCTGGCACCATTACCCGAAAGGGATTGAGAGTCCCTTTAACACGTCGGGTTGCCAAGATTTTTTATTTGTGTGCAGGGGTTGTTTACGTTGTGTTGATTGGTTCTCCTACTGGTTCAATAACCTTGGTTTCATATCTGAGGGAAGTACCTACCGCCGCTGTGCTGCATCATCCCTTGCTCTTTGGGGAAATACCGACGTAGCTTCAAGCAACATCGGTACTCGAGTGTAGTACAGCTGTGGAGCAGGTGCTCCATAGCCTTCTTCGAGAGGACAACATCGAAGAGGTCGAGCTGCTTGAGTTGGGGGAGAATAAGTGCAGGCGTGACATTAATCTGGGGAGAATAGCAGGAGCTGAAGCTGGTGCGGCGCAGTGTTGGCATGAGGTGGAGCGCGGACGGCGACAAAGAGTGACATCGTCCAGCTTCAAACTTGAGGTCCTCGAGCTGATCTAGGATGGGGGATAAGACCAACTCGTCAAACTTGGCTTGGACCTTGCAGTTTGCTACGTCTTGAGCTTGTGTTGGTTTTCCCCGAAGAGGAAGGGATGATGCAGCAGAGTAGCATAAGTATTTCCCTCAGTTTTTGAGAACCAAGGTATCAATCCAGTAGGAGGCCATGCTCAAGTCCCTCATACCTGCACAAAACGATAGCTACTCGCAACCAACGCGATTAGGGGTTGTCAATCCCTTCACGGTCACTTACGAGAGTAAGGTCTGATTGATATAATATTTTTGGTATTTTTGATATAAAGATGCAAAGTAAAAAGTAAAGGCAAAGTAAAAAGCAAAATAAGATTAAAGTGATGGAGATTGATATGATGAGAATAGACCCGGGGGCCATAGGTTTCACCAGTGGCTTCTCTCAAGAGCATAAGTATTCTATAGTGGGTGAACAAATTACTGTTGAGCAATTGATAGAATTGAGCATAGTTATGAGAATATCTAGGCATGATCATGTATATAGGCATCACGTCCGTGACAAGTAGACCGAAACGATTCTGCATCTACTACTATTACTCCACTCATCGACCGCTATCCAGCATGCATCTAGAGTATTAAGTTAAAAACAGAGTAACGCCTTAAGCAAGATGACATGATGTAGAGAGATAAATTCATGCAATATGAAATAAACCCCATCTTGTTATCCTCGATGGCAACGATGCAATACGTGCCTTGCTGCCCCTTCTGTCACTGGGAAAGGACACCGCAAGATCAAACCCAAAGCTAAGCTGTCAGGACACCGATTCCAAGTCACATTGATCTAGCCGGTAACACCTCATATCACATTGCGGCCTCACGCACGGTATCCCCACGGGTGTCGCCTTACCATGGCCCGGGACCGTTTGCGCCTTTTGGCTCACATATATGATAGTGTCGCTAGCATCCATATGACAGAGATCCCGGGCCGACATGGCTAGTCGTGAACCCAAAACGGCGCAGACCTATGGAGACAGGCATACATGAATCACATCGAGCATGTCAGTCATCAGCGAGTGAATCCGAGCTGTAGCACTGGGCTAACAGGACTCTGGGGAACCCGGGCTGTAGCAGGCTATGCAGGCTAGGCGTCCGCGGCTATTCGAATAGATGACGTTAACCCTGCAGGGGTGTACTTCTTCATACATGCTCTCACCACTTACCGCTGTTTACACGATATGTACTCGGCAACCTTCAAGCGGAAGCCCAACGAGGGTGTCGCCCACGGCCTACCTAAACACTCAAGTCTCTAGTCCAGGTTTATTGCCTATCCAGGTTCCATCCGCAGGGAGTCCGGCCGAGGTTTCCACATACGGCCCCGAATGATGTGAACAGGGTTCCCAAGACACCAAACAGGTGACTCGGTACACCGTGCCATGGTGTATCTACCGCAACATAGCCCACCCCTAGGGTCAGCGCTACGCACGGCCACCAACACATAACCTACAAACACCAGAAACTAATTGCAACTCCTGGACAGAGTACTAGGGTGATTAAGAAGCCGAGAGGGTCCATTGTTTTCGGGCCCAATGTATGGTAGTATCTTAATCTTAAATCACACATACAGATCTCAGTTCTTAGGGACGGCATCAAAGAAACAACCCACCATGTACTCCTACATGGCCTCTCATTGAACCTTTACCAAAACATGTTCAACACATCCCTCACATTACCAACATAATCATTTCAATCTAGCCCATCACCAAGATGAACCAGACCTGAACAACTCTAAGCATAGCAGGCATAGCAAGGTAGGAATCACATACATGGCTCAATCAACTCCTACACATGCTAGTGGGTTTCATCTAGTTACTGTGGCAATGACAGGTCATGCAGAGGATAAGGGTTCAACTACCGCAGCACACAGCAGTTTGAATCGCGTTGTCTTAATGCAGTAAACAAGAGCAGAAGCGAGAACATGGGTTTTGTATCGGAATGATCAATGGGTTGCTTGCCTGATGTAGTGGTATTAGGGTACTGCCCTTCAGACGGATACTCGGGGTTATCCTCGGAGGAAGAACCTACCACGAAAGACACACCGAACATAATCAACACATGACAATATGCAACAATATGATGCATGCTATGACATGGCAAAATGAATGTATCTTGTCCTAATGCAAGCTAAAACAGAAAGGAATGAATCCATTTGAATCAAATATTCAAATGTTAGTTCATTTAACATAGCCTTATTAGTGCATTATCTTATTTTGCTTAAACATCAAGGTTATCTTGTTTTGTCATGCATGAAACCATTACAGATGGATAGATTGAATTTTTCTGATCATTTTTCATATATAAATTGTTTGATTTGGAGCTATGGTTGATTTTCTATGATTTTTAGAAGTTTTGGCTATTTTCTGGAATTTCCTATATAAAAATAAATCCAGGAAATGAATAGTTGTGTCACACTACGTCAGTGTGACATCAGCAGTCAATTTGGACGGTCCAGGTCAAACCTGGCCGGTGGGTCCCATATGTCATTGACTCAGCTAATTATTATGGTTAATTAACCTTAAATTAAGCCTAACTAAAATGTCAGTGGGGCCGGGGCCCACATGTCAGCGACTAACCTAACTAAATTATTGTTAGTTTAACTCCTAATCTAGGTTTGACCAGGGGGCGGGGCCCGCATGGTCAAATGGGTCAAACCCACCGGCGACATGACGCCGCGAGGCCCGAAACGGCGGCGCGGCTCGGAAACGCAGCACATGCGATGAAACGAGCGGCGGTTTGGCTTGACGTGAACCTGGCGCTCGTCCGCATCCAACAGAGCAAGCAAGGAAGGCTGCGGTGGAGTGAGCTCAACGGAGTCGAGCTCGTGGCGGCGGCCGGGGCTCGGGCAACGACGGGTTCAGCGCTACGGTGCAAGGCAGGAGGAGCTGGTGGGCGCTACGGGCTCCTGGAGCCGTGCTGAGCGCAGAGGTGTGCTTAGCTTCATGCCACTGTGGCTCTAGCCACGACGGCGACGAGGCACGGCAGCGGCGTGCTTCGGCCGCGGTGGTTAGTAAGGCTAGAGGAGGAAATAGACGGCGGGGAGCGAGGGGTTCGGTAGAGGAGCTCACGGCGGTTGCAGAACGCGTCTTAGTGGGCTCGGGGGAGGTCGGACGACGTCGGGGCGTTGCCGGTGATCTCGGTTGCTCGAGCTAGAAGACGACCGCGGTGATGATGTTTGGGGGCGTCCGGGGCGGCGTGGCTCAGCGGAGAGGACGAGGGCGACGAGGCGGGGCTTTTGGATGGGTCAGTGAGGCGAGGGGAGCATGGTGGTCACGGTGGCGACAAACGGCGGAGACGGCTTCGCCCTGCTTCGGGAGAGAGAGCGAGAGAGGCGAGGCAGGGGGAGAGTGGAGCGGTCGAGGGGTCCAGGGGGTCTGCGTGGCACTCGTAGACGGTGTCCAGGCGTCGGCAGAAGCAGGAGGTGGCCAGCGTGTGGTTGCGGGCGCCGGCCACGCGCCTATCGTCCTCCTGGCGAGAGGAGGAGGATGACTGGCAGTGGCCAGTGGGCTGGGCCGAGCTAGGCCAGGCCAGGGCGACAGGTAAGTCTCTGCTCTCTCTCTCTCTCTCTCTCTCTCTCTCTCTCTCTTTTCTGTTTTTCATTTATTCTATTATTTCTATAACTTCAGGGCTTTATTAAAAATGCCAGGGCATTTCCAAAAATCATAAAATTAATCATGGCTACTGCTTAGAATATATCCAACAGCAAACATTTTAGTTTATGATTATTTGAGCATTTAAAATATTTTATAGCATTTAAATGCCCAAATACAAATACTAAGAATTAATCCTATGACCTTAAGATGTCCTAGAAAAATGGCACCATTTTTGTCAAAGGCTTTAACCCAAAACAAAAAGGGTGGGCTTTTTAGAAGGGCATTTCAGGTTCATTGAAAAAGTTTTCAGTAAACCCTAGTTGTTCCAGGGGGGCTGGGGGTTCTGTCATCCCCATTTCAGTTTTTTGGGAATTTAAACATGATATAAATGTTCAACCAATCCTTATGCATGACTAACACAGGGATGTGACAACTCACCCCCACTCAAAAGAATCTCGTCCCGAGATTTAGGATCCTCCGGGAAGAAGGTGGGGTACTCGAGTCGAAGACGATCCTCCCTTTCCAAAGTGGCTTCTTTCTCGGAATGGTGTGACCATTGAACCTTGAGAAACTTGATATTATGGCATCGAGTGGTTCGCTCGGCTTGATCAAGGATACGAACGGGATATTCCCGATATGAAAGATTATCTTGTAGATCAAGCGTTTCGTGGTCCACTCCACAGATAGGATCCGCGAAGCAACGCCTGAGTTGAGAAACGTGGAAGACATCATTAACTCTGGAAAGATGGAATGTAGTTCCAATTGGTAGGCAACTTCTCCTCGTTTGGCAAGAATGCGAAAGGGTCCAATGTAACGAGGAGCCAATTTGCCTTTGATACCGAAACGATGGGTTCCCTTTAACGGAGTAACCCGAAGGTAAGCTTTCTCGCGGACTTCATAAGTCATGAGCTTATGTTTACGATCATATTGGCTCTTTTGACGAGATTGGGCTGTTTTCAATTTCTCACGAATAACGCGAACCTGCTCTTCTGCTTCCTGAATCATATCCGGGCCAAAGAGTTGTCTTTCCCCGGTTTTTGACCAGTTAAGAGGCGTTCGACATTTTTGTCCATAGAGAACTTCGAAAGGAGCTTTGCCCAAGCTAGCTTGATAACTATTGTTATAAGCAAACTCCGCGAATGGAAGGCATTTCTCCCAACCCATTCCGAATGAGATGACAGAAGCTCGGAGCATATCTTCCAGAATTTGATTGACTCGCTCTACTTGACCACTTGATTGAGGATGGAAGGCGGTGCTAAAAGAGAGACGAGTTCCCATAGCATTTTGGAAACTTTCCCAAAATCGAGAGGTGAAGAGACTCCCATGGTCTTAGTTAATTTCCAATGGGACACCATGAAGAGACACTATCCGGGAGATGTATAAATCAGCTAGCTAGCTAGCGGTGATACTCTCACGAACAGGTAGGAAATGGGCTACTTTGGAAAGATGGTCGATCACGACGAAGATGGCATTATTCCCTCTCTTGGTCCTGGGAAACCCAGTGATGAAATCCATACTGATTTTATCCCATTTCCACTCAGGAATAGCCAAAGGTTGAAGGGTGCCAGTAGGCCATTGATGCTCTACTTTAACACGACGACAAACGTCGCAATTAGCAATGTATTGAGCGATTCCTCTCTTCATCCTAGTCCACCAAAACCTCTGGCGTAGGTCTTGATACATTTTAGTACTATCGGGATGAAAGGTGAGAGGGGATTCATGAGCTTCCTTAAGGATCAGCCGCCTCAGGTTTCGTGCCTTGGGAACCACTAAGCGGTTTCCAAAGTATACGACACCTTGATCATCAACGGAGAAACAATTCGCGACTCCTTTCTTAATGTTTCTCTTAATACGGGAGATTCCTGGATCTACCTTCTGTGCTTTGATGATCTGATCCATAAGGGTAGGTTTTGCCACCAGGGTGGATAGGAATCCTCGAGGAACAATGTGAAGATTAAGCTTACGAAATTCCTCATGGAGAAGTGGTTGACTTTGTTGTAACATCAGGTTGTTACAATAAGATTTACGACTTAGCGCATCAGCCATGACATTGGCTTTGCCCGGTGTGTAAGTTATTCCTAAGTCGTAATCCGAGATCAACTCGACCCAACGTCTTTGCCTGAGATTCAAATCTGGTTGGGTGAAGATATATTTAAAACTTTGGTGATCGGTGAAGATCTTGTAACGATTACCGAGGAGGTAATGTCACCAAGTTTTAAGTGCATGGACTACAGCTGCAAGCTCTAGATCATGTGTGGGATAATTTTCCTCATGTGGGTGTAATTGCCGTGAAGCATAGGTAATTACCTGACGATCTTGCATGAGTATGCAACCTAGTCCTTGTCGTGAGGCGTCGCAATAGATAATAAAGTCCTTGGAGAAATCTGGTGGTACCAGTACGGGAGTAGATGTCAGGCGTCTTTTCAGTTCCTGAAAGTTGAACTCGCACTGTGGGGTCCACTCGAACTTTTTATCTTTCTTGAGGAGTTCAGTTAGAGGTTTAGCAACGTTGGAGAAATTCTCGACGAAGCGGCGGCAATAGCTCGCTAAGCCAAGGAAGCTCCGAACTTGCTTGACCGTCTCAGGTGGAGTCCAATCAAGGACGGCTTGATCTCGCTTGGGATTGACAGCAGTACCCTTACCAAATATTACATGGCCTAGATAGGTCACTTCTGGCAACCAAAATTCAAACTTAGAGAATTTGGCATAAAGGCGATGCTCTCGAAGTTTCGTCAATACCAGCCTTAGATGTTCGGCATGTTCTTCTTCATTCTTGGAGTATCTGAGTATGTCATCGAGGTATACTACGACGAATTTATCCAAATACTCCATGAAGACCGAGTTCATTAACCGAGAGAAGGTGGCTGGGGCATTGGTTAAACCGAAGGACATAACGGTGTACTCGTATTGGTCATAATGAGTAACAAAGGCCGTTTTGGGAATGTCCCCGTTTCTGATTTTGATTTGATGGTAGCCCAACCTCAAATCCATCTTGGAAAAGACTGATGATCCAACGATCTGGTCATACAGATCGTTGATCCTGGGAAGCGGATACTTGTTCTTGATAGTGACCAAGTTGACAGGTCGGTAATCTACAACCATCCGATCCGTTCCATCCTTCTTCTTGACGAAAAGGACGGGGCAAGCCCAAGGAGAGGAACTAGGATGGATGAAACCCCTTTTCAAGGACTCATCGAGTTGGTTCTTAAGCTCGGCTAGTTCTAAGGGTGCCATCTTATAGGGTCTTCTAGAAATTGGAACGGTTCCTGGAACAAGGTCTATCATGAACTCGATATCCCGGTCAGGTGGAACACCTGGCAGTTCTTCTAGAAAGACATCCAGAAAGTCTCGGACTACCGGAATATCCTCAAGGTCTGGAAGGGGGTTGGCATTTAGGGAGTAAAGCTGGCGCTTGGCCACTCGAGTTAAGACATTGACTGTCTTGCCCGATGGGTGAGTACGTTGAACGGTTCTAGTGGCACAATCAATCTTAGCGTAATGAGCGGACATCCAGTCCATACCCAAGATGATGTTAATGTCCGAGGACTTGAGAGCTATTAAGGATGCATGGAAGACAAGTCTATCAAAAAGAATTTAGTTCCCATGGCTTATTCTAGAAGGTTTCCATTTGGAACCCGGAGTTTGAATTACCATGGAAGTGGGCATGTCACAGAATGTCGTGTTATGCAATCGAGCATAGTTCTCGGATATGAATGAATGAGATGCTCCAGTATCGAAAAGAATAGATGCCGGATGGCAATTAACAAGGAGCTTACCAAGGATGACGTTAGGATCCTCATGAGCCTCCTCGGCTGAGACATAGTTGACATGGCCACGTGCAATGGTGACTGGCTTGGCGTAGAATGTCTTTCCCACTGGCTTACCACGGCCAACGGACTTTCCAGACTGATTGGGGTTGTTGTTCTGGGGACACTCTCGACTATAGTGACCCGGCTCTCCACACTTGAAACATGTCACAACATTGGGGCGTGGAGCAGCATTAGCAGTTGGGCCACCATAGGGCTTGGGTGGTGCAAACTGCTGGTTGGGACGAGGCGCCTCAAAGGATGGCCTCGGAACCTAGGTGGCAGTGTCGTGCTTGGAATCCACAGCCGGCACTTCTGAGATCCAGAGCCGGATGAAGAGCCAAAATCATGAGAGTGCTTGCATGAAGCGTCATAGTTAGACTGGCTTGTCTCAGCACTGATGGCTTTATTGACCAACTTCTGAAAGGAGGTGCACTCGTGCAGACGAAGATCGCGGCAAAGCTCAGGGCTAAGTCCCTTGCAGAACCTTGCCTGCTTCTTAGCGTCGGTGGATACCTCTTCAGGAGCATATCGTGCCAGATTCCCAAATTCACGACTATATGCATCCACAGTCAGTCTTCCTTGGATGAAATTGCAGAACTCTTCCCTCTTGCGATCTATGAGACCTTCCAGAATGTGATGCTCACGGAAAGCATCACTGAATTCAGCCCAAGTAGTGATTTGGTCGACCGGGCGCATAGCTTCAAAATTTTCCCGCCAAAGGCTAGCAGGGCCTTCGAGGTGATAGGCAGCATAAGTAACCTTATCAGCTTCGGCTACGTTGGCAGAACGTAGCTTGTGGGTGATGATGTGAAGCCAATCATCCGCGTCGAGGGGCTCGACGGAATGGTTAAACTTTGGTGGGTACAGCTTGATAAAGTCATTGATTGACACCAAGTCATTTCGCTGATGGCGTGCAGTGTTCTGCTTAATCCGCTCCAGCAAGCGGTTAGTCTCACGCTTGTTTCTTTCCGCCTCCAGCATCACTTCGGCCAGAGAAGGCGGGTGAGGCAGATTTTCACCCCTAGCTGCACTGGCTTCCCCCTTCTCCGGGGCAGCAGGGTTGTTGCGGGTGTTGACCATCCTAGGAGAAAACAAGACAGCGGTTTAGATAAGGATGGCACAAACTTAGCAAGGAAGTGCAGAATGTAATGGATAACACGGAATGCAGAGATGTTCATCTGTATGTCATGGTAATATAGAACTGCCATATATATACCAACGGTCATACACACCATACATAGTTTAGTACAAGCCCAGGCTACAGTACAACTATGATGAAAGTCGTTACATCTCATCGGAGGCATTCCAAGATCCTATACATTATTTGTCTACACCTCCGGAATTGATTAGACACTAAGTCATATTCCACAAGTCACGCAGGACAGTGGAGATACAACTATTACAATACTAGTGATACTACTACTAACTCAGACAGCTCCGTAGTAGTCCTCATAGAAGTCACCTCCATAGCCTGGAAGTTCAACGTGATCATCCGGGAACAGACGGTCCTGAGGAGCTTGTGGACCAAAGGGGCTAGGATGAGGTCCTGGACCAACAAACGGTGGCCTGCGGGGACCATGGGGTGGGGTGATACCTCCCACATCAAGCCAATCCACCATGTCTGGCAGAGCAGATCTCACAGGATACAGATCCCTCGTATCCATACATCCAGCTTGCACAGCCGGGGCAAACTAAGTCAAAGTGGCCCAATGATCAGCACGGGTGTTGAAAAGCTCCAGCCTCAAGGCCCGATTCTCTCGGTCCTTATCCTCGAGCATCTCGACAGTGGTACGAGTTAGTGAGTCCTCCTGAGTGGAGTCAGCATAGATAGCCTGGAGATACCCTTGCGCTCCCGGAAGTGAAGCTGGCATATAACGGAAGTCGGTGTTCCGAAGCAGGCCAGTCCAGACTCGCATGATGGTCATCATGGAATAGGAAGCATCCTGCACAGCCATCTCAACAATAACCCCGAGTCCATAGGAACAGTGGAGGGGCTCGGTAGATCCAGGATAAGAAGGAAATATCCTGACGGTGCAGAAATATTGGCTTTCATTAAAGTCACGGAATTGCTCTTCGACAGTGTATTCGGGATACCAATGGTAACCCGTCTCGATCATTACCCAGACTAACATAGCAGTATGACCGGGC
Organism: Triticum dicoccoides; assembly: GCF_002162155.2. NCBI lineage: Eukaryota > Viridiplantae > Streptophyta > Magnoliopsida > Poales > Poaceae > Triticum > Triticum dicoccoides. The sequence goes on from NC_041384.1 coordinate 264,564,753, forward strand.
ACATCGAGGCATCGGGTCAGGCGAACCACTTGGTTTTGAGCATGAGTGGCCATCTGAAAGCACAACCACAATGCAAAGACATTAGAGTTTCTAGGGAAAATTGGACAGCATAACAGCTGTAAATGCTCAGAAAAAGATTTGAGACATCCACAACAGTTGCAATACCACTCAACAACATCATATCAAGGTTCTGATTCAACTGGCAACATACTAAAAGTAGTAGAAACTGTACTAAGGCTTGTAACAACAATCCTATAAGCTACTACGAATTAGTAACACGTGAACTTGACAGAAGAAGAAAGCCTAGTCCTTAACCCATGTTGAATGAGAAGAGAATGACTCAGATCAGAGGGCATAAGGTAAAGGAGTAAAAGAGCCTTACGTTCCCTCCCACAATCAATTCCCCTACATATAACTAAAGCATTTCTAGACTCGACATCGACCAGTTTGGCTCAACGAACCTACAGGCAGTCCGGCTCTGATGCCAACGCTGTCAGGACCCCGATTCCAAGTCACATCGATCTAGCCGTTAACACCTCATATCACATTGCGGCCTCACGCACGGTATCCCCACAGGTGTCGCCTTACCATGGCCCGGGACCGTTTGCGCATTTTGGCTCACGTATATGATAGTGTCGCTAGCATCCATATGACAGAGAACCCGGGCCAACAAGGCTAGTCGTGAACCCAAAACGGCGTGGACCTATGGAGACAGGCATACATGAATCACATCGAGCATGTCGGTCATCAGCGAGTGAATCCGGGCTGTAGCACTGGGCTAACAGGACTCCGGGGAACCCGGGCTGTAACAGGCTAGGCAGGACTCCGGATGTCACCGCGTGACATTTCCCCGAAGGGACATACATAGGAACGAAGTGAAACACATGCCGGCCAGTCAAGTGTCCAGAGCAGTAGTGCTGGGCTAGCAGGACTTTGGTGAACCGGGCTGTAGCGGACTACTATTGCTCAAGAAGCACTAGACTACATTTCCCCATATGAGAGGCTGCCAAGGATAAACAACTAGATTGTCGGATCCCACTCATACCAAGCATTTCAATCATACACACAATATGCCCGATATGAGTACATACAACATGGCATCACAACAAAACTCTACAACTCAAGTACTTTATTTAAAAAGGCTCCGAGGAGCCATACATAACATCTTCATATAGGTAGGGGTCACATGACCCGACACTCAAGTTATACAATCATACAAGCACATGCAGAAGCAACTAGTCTGAGTACAGACACTAGAAAGAAAGAAGGCTTCCCGAAGCCTGTCTATCTACATAGGGCCCTCCATGGCCAGGATCACCACCTGGGTGGCTAGTCACTCGTCGACATCAAGGTCTACGTAGAACCCATCGGAGGGGGCGGTGTTGTCGTCTGAAAACAGTAATTAAGCAAACATGAGTACAAAGGTACTCAGCAAGTCTTACGTCAGAACCTACTATACATGCTCATTCTCAAGAAGGTGGTGGAGTTATTGCAGCATGCCAGCTTTGACTCTTGGCTAAGCTATCCTACGGGACACCACTAGTAAAATAGTTTTCGCACACGAATCCACTAATCACCAACACAATACTCCACCGGGGATCCTCCCTTGTCATCCTACGAGAGGGCCATCCTCGGTACTCACACTTATCTTGAGTCTTTTAATAGTATCCATTAACTTGTCTATGAACTGTATAGGCAACCAAGTAGTCCTTTACCGCGGACGCGGCTATTCGAATAGATGACGTTAACCCTGCAGGGGTGTACTTCTTCATACATGCTCTCACCACTTACCGCCATTTACACGATATGTACTCGGCAACCTTCAAGCGGAAGCCCAACGAGGGTGTCGGCCACGGCCTACCTAAACACTCAAGTCTCTTGCCTATCCAGGTTCCATCCGCAGGGAGTCCGGCCGAGGTTTCCACATACGGCCCCGAACGATGTGAACAGGGTTCCCGAGACACCAAACGGGTGACTCGGTACACCGTGCCACGGTGTATCTACCGCAACATAGCCCACCCCTAGGGTCAGCGCTATGCACGGCCGCCAACACATAACCTACAAACACCAGAAACTAATTGCAACTCCTGGACAGAGTACTAGGGTGATTAAGAAGCCGAGAGGGTCCATTGTTTTCGGGCACAATGTATGGTAGTATCTGAATCTTAAATCACACATACAGATCTCAGTTCTTAGGGACGACATCAATGAAACAACCCACCATGTACTCCTACATGGCCTCTCATCGATACCTTTACCAAAACATGTTCAACACATCCCTCACATTACCGACATAATCATTTCAATCTAGCCCATCACCAAGATGAACCAGACCTGACACAACTCTAAGCATAGCAGACATAGCAAGGTAGGAATCACATACATGGCTCAATCAACTCCTACACATGCTAGTGGGTTTCATCTAGTTACTGTGGCAATGACAGGTCATGCAGAGGATAAGGGTTCAACTACCATAGCACACAGCAGTTTGAATCGCGTTGTCTTAATGCAGTAAACAAGAGCAGAAGCGAGAACATGGTTTTGTATCAGAATGATCAATGGGTTACTTGCCTGATGTAGTGGTATTAGGGTACTGCCCTTCAGACGGATACTCGGGGTTATCCTCGAAGGTAGAACCTACCACGAAAGACACACCGAACATAATCAACACATGACAATATGCAACAATATGATGCATGCTATGACATGGCAAAATGAATGTATCTTCGCCTAATGCAAGCTAAAATAGAGAGGAACGAACCCATTTGAATCAAAGATTCAAATGTTAGTTCATTTAACATAGCCTTATTAGTGCATTATCTTATTTTTCTTAAACAGCAAGGTTATCTTGTTTTGTCATGCATCAAACCATTACAGATGGATATATTGAATTTTTCTGATCATTTTTCATATATAAATTGTTTGATTTGGAGCTATGGTTGATTTTCTATGAGTTTTAGAAGTTTTGGCTATTTTCTGGAATTTCCTATATAAAAATAAATCCAGGAAATGAATAATTGCGTCAGCACTACGTCAGTGTGACATCAGCAATCAACTGGGATGGTCCAGGTCAAACCTGACCAGTGGGTCCCATATGTCATTGACTCAGCTAATTAATATGGTTAATTAACCTTAAATTAAGTCTAACTAAAATGTCAGTGGGGCCGGGGCCCACATGTCAGCGGCTAACCTAACTAAATTAGTGTTAGTTTAACTCCTAATCTAGGTTTGACCAGGGGGCGGGGCTCGCATGGTCAAATGGGTCAAACCCACCGGCAACATGATGCTGGCGAGGCCCGAGACGGTGGCGCGGCTCAGAAACGCAGCACAGGCGATGAAACGAGCGGTGGTTTGGCTTGGCGTGAAGCTGGCGCTCGTCCGCATCCAATAGAGCAAGCGAGGAAGGCTGCGGAGGAGTGAGCTCGCCGGAGTCGAGCTTGTGGCGGCGGCCGGGGCTCGGGCAACGACGGGTTCGGTGCTACGGTGCAAGGCAGGAGGAGCTGGTGGGCGCTACGGGCTCCTGGAGCCGTGCTGAGCGCAGAGGTGTGCTTGGCTTCGAGCCACTTCGGCTCTAGCCACGACGGCGAGGAGGCACGACGGCGGCGAGCTTCGGCCGCGGTGGTTAGTAAGGCTAGAGGAGGAAATAGGCGGCGGGGAGCGAGGGGTTCGGTAGAGGAGCTCACGGCGGTTGCAAAACACGTCTGGGCATTGCCGGTGATCTCGGTTGCTCGAGGTAGAAGACGACCACGGTGATGACGTTCGGGGGCGTCCGGGGCAGCGTGGCTCGGCGGAGAGGACGAGGGCGACGAGGCGGGGCTTTTGGACGGGTCAGTGAGGCGAGGGGAGTACGGTGGTTACGGTGGCGACGAACGGCGGCGACGGCTTCGCCCTGCTTCGGGAGAGAGAGAGCGAGAGAGGCGAGGCAGGGGGAGAGTGGAGCGGTCGAGGGGTCCAGGGGGTCTGCGTGGCACTCATAGATGGCGTCCGGGCGTCGGCAGAAGCAGGAGGTGGCCGGCGTGTGGCTGCGGGCGCCGGCCACACGCCTCTCATCCTCCTGGCGAGAGGAGGAGGATGACTGGCAGTGGCCAGTGGGCTGGGCCGAGCTGGGTCAGGCCAGGGTGACAGGTAAGTCTCTGCTCTCTCTCTCTCTCTTTTTCTGTTTTTCATTTATTCTATTATTTCTATAACTTCAGGGCTTTATTAAAAATGCCAGGGCATTTCCAAAAATAATAAAATTAATCATGGCTACTGCTTAGAATATATCCAACAACAAACATTTTAGTTTATGATTATTTGAGCATTTAAAATACTTTATAGCATTTAAATTCCCAAATGCAAATACTAAGAATTAATCCAATGACCTTAAGATGTCCTAGAAAAATGTGCACCATTTTTGTCAAAGGTTTTAACCCAAAACAAAAAGGGTGGGCTTTTTAGAAGGGCATTTCAGGTTCATTGAAAAAGTTTTTAGTAAACCCTAGTTGTTCCAGGGGGGGCTGGGGGTTCTGTCATCCCCATTTCAGTTTTCTGGGAATTTAAACATGATGCAAATGTTCAACCAATCATAATGCATGACTAACACAGGGATGTGACATAAGCACTTCTCCCATGGCAAGAACTACCAATCTAGTTGGCCAAACCAAACGGATAATTCGAAGAGACTTGCAAAGAAAACCAATCATGCATAAAAGAATTCAGAGAAGATTCAAATATTATTCATAGATAGACATGATCATAAACCCACAATTCATCGGTGTCAAGAAACACACCGCAAAAAGAAGATTACATCGAATAGATCTCCACAAGATTGGGGGAGAACTTTGTATTGAGATTCAAAGAGAGAGATGAAGCCATCTAGCTACTAACTATGGACTCGAAGGTCTGAGGTAAACTACTCACACTTCATGAGAGAGGCTAGGATGATGTAGAAGCCCTCCGTGATGACGGCCCTCTTCCGGCGGAGCTCCGGAACAGGCCCCAAGATGGGATCTCGTGGATACAGAAAGTTGCGGCGGTGGAATTAGGTTTTTGGCTCCTGTTCTGATCGTTTGGGGGTACGTAGGTATATATAGGAGGAAGGAGTACGTCGGTGGAGCACCGAGGGGCCCACGAGGCAGGGGGCGCGCCCTAGGGGGGCCGCCCCCACCCTCGTGACCTCCTCTTGACTCCCTGGAGTAAGGTCCAAGTCTCCTGGATCACGTTTAGTGAGAAAATCATGTCCCCGAAGATTTTTATTCCGTTTGGACTCCGTTTGATATTCTGTTTCTCCGAAACACTGAAATAAGCAAAAACAGCAATTCTGGGCTGGGCCTCCGGTTAATAGGTTAGTCCCAAAAATAATATAAAAGTGGAAAATAAAGCCCAATATAGTCCAAAACAGTAGATAATATAGCATGGAGCAATCAAAAATTATAGATACGTTGGAGACGTATCAGGCATCCCCAAGCTTAATTTCTACTCGTCCTCGAGTAGGTAAATGATAAAAAGATAATTTTTGATGCGGAGTGCTACTTGGCATAATTTCAATGCAAATCTTCTTAATTGTGGTATGAATATTCAGATTATAAAGATTCAAGACAAAAGTTTATATTGACATAAAAATAATAATACTTCAAGCATACTAACAAAGCAATTATGTCTTCTCAAAATAACATGGCCAAAGAAAGTTATCCCTACAAAATCATATAGTCTGGCTATGCTCTATCTTCACCACACAAAGTATTTAAATCATGCACAACCCCGATGACAAGCCAAGAAATTGTTTCATACTCTAACTTCTTCAAAAGTTTTTCAATTTTCACGCAATACATGAGCGTGAGCCATGGATATAGCACTATAGGTGGAATAGAATGGTGGTTGTGGAGAAGACAAAAAGGAGGGGAAGATAGTCTCACATCAACTAGGCATATCAACGGGCTATGGAGATACCCATCAATAGATATCAATGTGAGTGAGTAGGGATTGCCATGCAACGGATGCACAAGAGCTATAAATGTATGAAAGCACAACAAAAGAAACTAGTGGGTGTGCATCCAACTTGCTTGCTCACAAAGACCTAGGGCAATTTGAGGAAGCCCATCCTTGGAATATATAAGCCAAGTTCTATAATGTAAAATTCCCACTAGTATATGAAAGTGACAACATATGAGACTCTCTATATGAAGAACATGGTGCTACTTTGAAGCACAATATATGAGACTCGCTATATCATGGTGCTACTTTGAGGCACAAGTGTGGAAAAAAAGATAGTAGCATTGCCCCTTTTTATTTATTTCCTTTTTTTGGGCCTTCTTTTTTTCTTTGGCCTTTTTTTGGGACAATGCTCTATTAAATGATGATCATCACACTTGTATTTATTTACAACTCAATGATTACAACTCGATACAAAAACAAAGTATGACTCTAAATGGATGCCTCCAGCGGTGTACCAGGATATGCAATGAATCAAGAGTGAAAAGTATGAAAAAATTATGAATGGTGGCTTTGCCACAAATACTATCTCAACTACATGATCATGCTAAGCAATATGACAATGATGAACTAGATGGTGGAAATTTGCATGGCAATATATCTCGGAATGGCTATGGAAATGCCATAATAGGTAGGTATGGTGGCTGTTTTGAGGAAGGTATATGGTAGGTGTATGATATCAGCGAAAGGTGCGCGGTATTAGAGAGGCTAGCAAAGTTGGAAGGGTGAGAGTGCGTATGATCCATGGACTCAACATTAGTCATAAACAAGTCATATACTTATTGCAGAAATCTAGAAGTTATCAAAGCAAAGTACTACGTGCATGCTCCTAGGGGATAGATTGGTAGGAAAATACCATCGCTCGTCCCCGACCGCCACTCATAAGGAAGACAATCAATAAATAAATCATGCTCTGACTTCATCACATAACGGTTCACCATACGTGCATGCTATGGGAATCACAAGCTTCAACACAAGTATTCTTTAAATTCACAACTACTCAACTAGCATGACTTTAATATTATCATCTCCATATCTCAAAACAATTATCATGCTTCAATCTTTTCTTAGTATTCAACACACTCAAAAGAAAGTTTCACAAATCTTGAATACCAAGCATATTATTATTAAGCAAATTACCATGCTATTAAGACTCTCAAAATAATTTAAGTGAAGAATAGGAGATCAATTGTTTCTCTAAAAAAAATCCACCAACGTGCTCTAAAAGATCTAAGTGAAGCACAAAGAGCAAAATTATAACGCTCAAAAGATATAAGTGAAGCACATAGAGCAAAACTACTTAGCTCAAAAGATATAAGTGAAGCACATAGAGTATTCTATCAAATTTTAATTCATGTATGGGTCTCTCAAAAGGTGTGTACAGAAAGGATTATTGTGGCCTACTAACAAACAAAGACACAAACAAGACGCTCCAAGCAAAACACATATCATGTTGGTGAATAAAAATATAGCTCCAAGTAAATTACAGATGGAAGTGGACGAAAGAGGGGATGCCTTCCGGGGCATCCCCAAGCTTTGACTTTTTGGTGTCCTTGTATTATCTTGGGGGTGCCATGGGAGTACCCAAGCTTAGGCTCTTGCCACTCCTTTTTCCATAATCCATCACAAGAATTCACCCAAAACTTGAAAACTTCACAACACAAAACTCAAAATAGAAAACTCGTGAGCTCCATTAGCGAACGAAAACAAAAGACCACTTCAAGGTACTGTAAGGAACTCATTATTTATTTATATTGGTGTTAAACCTACTGTATTCCAACTTCTCTATGTATTATAAACTATTTTACTATCCATAGATTCATCAAAATAAGCAAACAACACACGAAAAATAGAATCTGTCAAAAACAGAACAGTCTGTAGTAATCTGTAGCTAGCGCAATACCTAGAACCCCAAAAATTCTAAAATAAATTTCTGGACGTGAGTAATTTCTATATTAATCATCTTAAAAAATAATTAACTAAATATCACTCTTCAAATAAAAATGACAGCAGTTCTCGTGAGCGCTAAAGTTTCTGTTTTTTACAGCAAGTTCAACAAGACTTTCCCCAAGTCTTCCCAACGGTTCTACTTGGCACAAACACTAATTAAACACAAAAAACACAACCAAAACAGAGGCTAGATAATTTATTTATTACTAAACAGGAGCAAAAATCAAGGAATAAAAATAAAATTTGGTTGCCTCCCAACAAGCGCTATCGTTTAATGCCCCTAGCTAGGCATAAAAGCAAGGATAGATCTAGGTATTGCCATCTTTGGTAGGCAATCCATAAGTGGCTCTCATGATAGTTTCATATGGAAATTTTATTTTATTTCTTGGAAAGTGTTCCATGCCCTTTTTAATGGAAATTGAAATCTAATATTCCCTTCCTTCATATCAATAATCGCACCAACCGTTCTAAGGAAAGGTCTACCAAGAATAATAAGGCAAGAAGGATTGCAATCTATATCAAGAACAATGAAATCTACGGGCACATAATTCCTATTTTCAACAATAATAACATCATTAATTCTTCCCATAGGTTTCTTAATAGTGGAATCCGCAAGATGCAAGTTTAGAGAGCAATCATCAAAATTACAGAAATCTAGCAAATCACACAAAGTCTTGGGAATAGTAGAGACACTAGCACCCAAATCACACAAAGCATAAAACTCATGATCTTTAATTTTAATTTTAATAGTTGGTTCCCACTCATCATAGAGTTTTCTAGGGATAGAAACTTTCAACTCAAGTTTTTCTTCATAAGATTGCATCAAGGCATCAACAATATGTTTGGTGAAGGCTTTATTTCGACTATAAGCATGTGGAGAATTTAGCACCGATTGCAACAAGGAAATACAATCAATCAAAGAGCAAATTTCATAATTAAATTCCTTGAAATCCAATATAGTGGGTTTAGAAACATCTAGATTTTTATTTCTTTCAATCCCACTTTCATGAATTTCATCATTAAGATCTAAATACTCCGAATTTTTAGAGCGCCTTCTAGGTAAAGGAAGATCATATTCAGTTTCACCAAGATTCATATTGCACAACAAAGATTTAATAGGAGACACATCAATAACTTTTAGATCTTCATCTTGATTTTCATAGGAATTGGAAGAACACGCTTTAATAAAGGCATCTTTGGAAGCACGCATCCTAGTGGTTCTTTCCTTACACTCATCAATTGAAATTCTCATGGCTTTGAGAGACTCATTGATATCATGCTTAGGTGGAATAGATCTAAGCTTTGAAGAATCAACATCAAGACCAATTCTATCAACGTTCCTAGCCAAATCATCAATCTTAAGCAATTTTTCTTCAATCATAGGATTAAAATTCTTTTGCGAAGAAATAAATTCTTTAATATTAGATTCAAAATCAGAGGGCATCTTATTATAATTTCCATAAGAGTTATTGTAGGAATTCCCATAATTATTAGAAGGATTACTAGGATATGGCCTAGGATTAAAATTCCCTCTATAAGCGTTGTTACCAAAATTATTCCTACCAACAAAATTCACATCCATAGATTCATTGTTATTCTCAATCAAAGTAGATAAAGGCATATCATTAGGATCAGAAGAAACACTCTTAGTAGCAAATAATTTCATTAGTTCATCCATCTTTCCACTCAACACATTAATTTCTTCTATCGCATGCACTTTTTTACTAGAAGATCTTTCAGTGTGCCATTGAGAATAATTAACCATAATATTATCTAGGAGTTTAGTAGCATCTCCTAAAGTGATCTCCATAAAAGTGCCTCCCGCGGCCGAATCTAAAAGATTTCTAGAAGCAAAATTCAATCCGGCATAAAAATTCTGTATAATCATCCACAAATTCAAACAATGAGTAGGGCAATTACATATCATTAATTTCATTCTCTCCCAAGCTTGTGCAACATGTTCATGATCAAGTTGTTTAAAGTTCATAATATCGTTTCTAAGAGAGATGATCTTAGCGGGAGGAAAATACTTAGAGATAAAAGCATCTTTGCACTTGTTCCACGAATCAATACTATTTTTAGGCAAAGACGAAAACCAAGCTTTAGCACGATCTCTAAGCGAAAAAGGAAATAGCTTCAATTTAATGACATCATTATCGACATATTTTTTCTTTTGCATATCACATAAATCAACGAAGCTATTCAGATGAGTAGCGGCATCTTCACTAGGAAGGCCGGCGAATTGATCTTTCATAACAAGATTCAACAAAGCAGTATTAATTTCACAAGATTCAGCATCGGTAAGAGGAGCAATCTTAGTGCTAAGGAAATCATTATTATTGGTATTGGTGAAGTCACACAATTTAGTATTATCTTGAGCCATCGCGACAAACAAGTAATCTAACACACGAGCAAACAAGAGCAAACGGGCAAAAGAGGCAAATAGAGAGGGAGGATAGAGAGAGAGAGAGGGCGAATAAAACGGCAAGGGTGAAGTGGGGGAGAGGAAAAAGAGAGGCAAATGGCAATGCGAGAGATAGGGATTGTGATGGGTACTTGGTATATTGACTTTTTGCGTAGACTCCCCGGCAACGGCGCCAGAAATCCTTCTTGTTAGTCTTGAGCTTGCGTTGGTTTTCCCCGAAGAGGAAGGGATGATGCAGCAGAGTAGCGTAAGTATTTCCCTCAGTTTTTGAGAACCAAGGTAACAATCCAGTAGGAGGCCACGCTCAAGTCCCTCGTACCTGCACAAAACGATAGCTACTCGCAACCAACGCGATTAGGGGTTGTCAATCCCTTCACGGTCACTTACGAGAGTGAGATCCGATAGATATAATAATTTTGGTATTTTTGATATAAAGATGCAAAGTAAAAAGTAAAGGCAAAGTAAAAAAGAAAAATAAGCTTAAAGTGATGGATATTGATATGACGAGAATAGACCCGGGGGCCATAGGTTTCACTAGCGGCTTCTCTCAAGAGCATAAGTATTCTATGGTGGGTGAACAAATTACTGTTGAGCAACTGACAGAATTGAGCATAGTTATGAGAATATCTAGGCATGATCATGTATATAGGCATCATGTCCGTGACAAGTAGACCGAAACGATTCTGCATCTACTACTATTAGTCCACCCATCGACCGCTATCCAGCATGCATCTAGAGTATTAAGTTAAAAACAGAGTAACGCCTTAAGCAAGATGACATGATGTAGAGAGATAAATTCATGCAATATGAAATAAACCCCATCTTATTATACTTGATGGCAACGATGCAATACGTGCCTTGCTGCCCCTTCTATCACTCGGAAAGGACACCGCAAGATCGAACGCAAAGCTAAGCACTTCTCCCATGGCAAGAACTACCAATCTAGTTGGCCAAACCAAACGGATAATTCGAAGAGACTTGCAAAGATAAACAATCATGCATAAAAGAATTCAGATAAGATTCAAATATTATTCATAGATAGACTTGATCATAAACCCACAATTCATCGGTCTCAACAAACACACCGCAAAAAGAAGATTACATCGAATAGATCTCCACAAGAGAGGGGGAGAACTTTGTATTGAGATTCAAAGAGAGAGAACAAGCCATCTAGCTACTAACTATGGACCCGAAGGTCTGAGGTAAACTAATCACACTTCATCGGAGAGGCTAGGATGATGTCGAAGCCCTCCGTCATGACGGCCCTCTTCCGGCGGAGCTCCGGAACACGCCCCAAGATGGGATCTCGTGGATACAGAAAGTTGCGGCGGTGGAATTAGGTTTTTGGCTCCTGTTCTGATCGTTTGGGGGTACGTAGGTATATATAGGAGGAAGGAGTACGTCGGTGGAGCACCGAGGGGCCCACGAGGCAGGGGGCGCGCCCTAGGGGGGGCGCCCCCCACCCTCGTGACCTCCTCTTTGACTCCCTAGAGTAGGGTCCAAGTCTCCTGGATCACGTTCAGTGAGAAAATCATGTTCTTGAAGATTTTAGTCCGTTTGGACTCCGTTTGATATTCCGTTTCTCCAAAACACTGAAATATGCAAAAAATAAGAATTCTGGGCTGGGCCTCCGGTTAATAGGTTAGTCCCAAAAATGATATAAAAGTGGAAAATAAAGCCCAATATAGTCCAAAACAGTAGATAATATAGCATGGAGCAATCAAAAATTATAGATATGTTGGAGATGTATCACAGTTGGTACTGAACATGCAGATGTTAAGGCATCTGGCTAGCCCAAGGTGCGATGAAAGGATCTTGGAGACTACGGCCATGCGTTTGCAATCCCCGTTGTAGAGGCAACTGTCGACGGTGAGGTTGAGGGGGACGCGGCGCCAGGGAGGGTGCCACCGCCAGGAGGGTAGGGTGGTCTACACGGCAGATTTGGTGGGGAGGAGGCCGATGATGATGAGCAGCATGTCGTCTGGGAGGCTGCTGATGAAGTCGTGGCTCGCCGGATGCGGTTTAGGCTCGAGCCTCCTCCGCTTGTTGGCTGCCTCGCCGTCCATCTCAGCCGGTGGTGACGCCGGTGTACACGTGTGCTGGTGTGTATTGTGTGATGGGTGTGCGCGAGTGCGTCCTTCTGTGCATGCCGTCGCGCAGTGGTGAAGTGTGCACGAGTGTGTCCTTCACGTGGATGAAGTGTGCCCTCAATTTACTAGCATGCATTGTGCTATCCTGAGTGGTTTCAACTTTGTTTACTTCACCGCGTGTCAGACGGTCCTCTAGTTTACTTATTTTCACCCACTTCCACATGAGCCAGCACACGAAGATAGAGGACACGAGCTGACAAGGCAGCATGTGGACTGGTTGACCGGTCAACTAGAAAATATATGGAGCTATATGCTGACACAGTGACCGTATAATCCCTTGGTATAGAGAGTTCAAGTGAGAGGGGAGGTCCATGAGAGATAGTGGAGAGAGAGAGAGAAAGAGCTACTCCCTTCGTTTGATAATGTAGTGCCTATATTTTTTTTAAGTCAAACTTTTGAAACTTTGACCAAGTTTATAAAGAAATTACTTATATCTACAATACCAAAGATAAATGATAGTACGAAGTAAGTACATGTTGTGATGAATCTAATGATTGTTCCAGATGTAAATGTTTTTCTCCACATATACCTGGTCAAACTTTTCTGGGGTTTGACTTTTCAAACTTATGGTCGTCACAGAGTACCTAACTAGAGAGAGTGTGTGTGAAATAGAAAGAGTGACTGAAAAAAGTGTGTGTGCATGTGTGAAAGAGACATGGACAACACACGATAAAGTAGAGAAAAAGCATGTGTATCTTATGCAAACATATCACACATGCATCTTTGACAGCGGAAGCGAGGTGAGGAGATAGTGTGTGGTTGTTTGCAACCTAGAGAGAAAGAATCCTAGCACGTGGCCAAGAGAGGTTTGGCAAACAAGGGAGAGAGGTCGAGAGAGACGTATGGATAAAATGTAGACATGGGGAGGAGAGAGTGTATGTTTGTGACAGAGAGATCCCCTGGATATCGTGATGGGACTAAATGGGTGGAGGTCGAGTGACAAGGTGTGTGTGTGATAGAAGATACCCTGAGAGATATCGAGATAGACGTATGGATGGAAGGAGACAATACGTGTGTTCCCGATGGCTAGTGAGAGATAGTCATACTTAGGGAGGAGTGTGTGCGCCTATGATGGAGTGAGGGATTATGGTACTTAGGGGGTGCGTGTCACATAGAGAGAGAACAAGGGCGGAGAGTGTTAGATGGGTCTATGTAGCGCGAGTGAGATATGTGTATGTGTGAACCAGGGAGATATGAAGTTTGAGAGAGATAGAAGAGCCCTGATATGGCTGAGTGGTGCGTCAGATAGCTGAGAGGGGGGAAGAGATATTCCATCCGCTCGATAATGTAGTGCATATAATTTTTTTAGAAGTCGAACTTTGGAAACTTTGACCAGGTTTACGCAAATATTATTTGTATCTACAATACCAAAGATACATCTTACGAAACTACATCTCATGATGAATCTAATGATATATGTTTGCCATTCTAGATGTAAATGTTTTTCTCCATGTACATGGTCAAACATTGAGATGTTTGACTTTTCAATAAATCTATATGCTATCGACCGAAGAGAGTGCCTAAGTCGAGAGAGATCAAGTGCGTGTGAAGGAGAATGACCGAGTGTGCAAAAAGAGTATGTGTGTGAAAGAGAAAGGGACTACAAACGATAAATTAGAGAGAGAGAGAGAGAGTGTGTCTGTGTTCATTTCTTATGCAAACATATCATGCATGCATCTCCGAGATAGAAAAGCGAGGTGAGGAGATACACGAAGATAGCTAGTGCGTGATTGTTTGCAATGGAGAGAGACACCCCTATAGCACATGTCTAATAGAGGTGTGGCCAACAAGGGACAAAGGTCAAGAGGGACACATGGAGAAGATGGACACATGGGGAGGGAGAGAGGGTGTGTTTGTGATAGAGAGATCCCCTCGAGATCGTAAGGGGACTATATGGGTGGGAGATCGAGGGACGAGGCGCGTGTGCTATAGAAAGATGCCCTGAGAGAAATCGAGATAGACCGTGCACATGTTTGTGATGGAGACTAAGAATTAGCTAGTCATATACATATAGGGGGGACTGCGTGTGCCTACAATTGAGTGAGAGACCATCATACTTGGCTAGGCGTGACATTGTGTGTGTGTGTGCGTGTGAGATGGAGAGAGAACGAGGGAGAGAGAGAGAGTTTTATATGGATCTCTCAAGTGTGAGTGAGATATGCATGTGTATGTGTGACCCAAGGAGATGGAGAGTTTGAGAGAGAGAGAGGGAGGGAAGAGCTCCAAGGCAGCAGAGTGGTGTCTGAGAGAGTTACGGGTAACGAGCCAGGGAATTTGAGTGCGTACGATGAGTGCACCCAAGATATTTAGCTTGGACTAGAGAATCATACATAGTGTGCGAGAGAGACCTATACATGGAGTGTGCATGCGAACTA
>NC_041384.1:264579856-264700509 GCF_002162155.2 Triticum dicoccoides
AGATAGATAGAGAGGGAGAGGGACCAACAAGGTTTTTTGGATGCGTGCAATAGAATTGAAGATTGTCGACGAGAGAGAGAGAGAGAGAGAGCAGGAGTTCGGGAGAGGGGGAGGTCACGTTTTATGCATCAGACTGATATAAACCATGTTCCGATGTAAACTTGCATTCAAATATTTAAATTGGAGAACATGATGTCTGCAATCCACACATGAATGGAGAAATGCGTATCAAACAAGTTCATTAATTTGACTTTCAACATATTCATGGAGTACTATAATTTTGTACAACATGCTACCTGATTGAGGTGTTCAATTTTGGAATTAGTTCACTTTTTTGACCTGATGAATGAGCTATTTCATTGAATCGAGATATTTCATTTTGGGTTCGATTCCCGTTTTTGAGTGGGTCAACTACTTGTCATATAGTAAATCGTTAGCATCGAGCATGTAAAACACATTAGTCCCGAGCATCATCTCTCCATCTAAAAATGAAGTGGCAAGCTAATATTTCAAAATTTGAACGAACCGCTAAACACCCTCTTCTCGGTGGAATTCGCCCGAGCAAATAAATGGGAGACGCGAAATTACCAGCTTCTGTGGGACACGCATAAATTGGCCCATTGTACATCGAGGGTAGGTTTGTAACTTCATCCAAGCGCTCCTTCTCCTCGGTCGAAATGACATGTGTCGAATAATTCATAAACCTTGGGCAGCAAAACACCCTCTCCTCGCGTGAAATCGCTCGCGCCGACTATTTCAAAACACCCCTCCTCGCCAGAAATCGCTCACCCCACTATTTCAAAACACACCCTCTTCGCCCGAAATCGTTCACGCCCACTATTTCAAAACTAGCCCAAAATCGCTCGCGCCCACTATTTGGGAGAAGCGAAGTTACTCTACTATCCATGACCCTCAGTACACAGACCCAAGCCCAGAAGCCTAAAGTCAGGGGTAGAACTGTAACCCCCCCCCCCACATTTCTAACAAATCCATCCGTAAGACATTGTTCCCCCTCCCAATTCCCCATTCATACCTTGTGGGCACCAAATCACCTTCTCCCCGGAAGCTCCCTTCTCCCTAGCCGCGAAACCTCAGCCCCACCACACAAAATTCACCGCCACACTGCTCCCCAATGCCGGAGACGTTGTCCGTTTGCCGTCCTGCACTGGGCTGTGTGCCTCTTACTCCGTGCTGCCAGAGTTGCCTCGACGACGGTCGCGTCAACCATACCGGAGCCGATTCACCCCCGCCGTTGTGCACGGCACCAGAGTGGCTCCAACTTCATATGCGTCCAGGGGCCTGGTGCTGCTTTCCCATAGCCATCGACCATCACGACATCTCTGCTTTCCTCCCGCCAGTAGCCACCGCAACCGCACCGGCCTCACCGACTCGGCAGCTGGAGCTGCCTACTTCACCGGGCCGCAAGATAGGTCGTACACCCATCTCAAATCACTTTATTTAGGCGTCAGTTGTCTGAATTTTTATTCTGGGACAATCGATTCACAATGGGAAGCAGCACCCCCCGGGGCGGCGGAGCTCCTAGGCTGCCGGTTGGCTGGTGTCTAACGTAAGGGTGTGGGGGCGCAAGTTCGCCACAGAAGCAGCGCTTAGATGGCTATCTTAGAGTTGTGGGTTGAAGGTATTGTCACCGCCAGATCTGAATGACGGCGAGTCTTTCTCGATTGGCTGGGGGCGGCGCAACCACGGCAGTGCGGTGGGGCGGGGAGCGAGGTTTTGGTCGGAGCTCTCGCGGCCACGGACGGCGGAGGTAGGTTGCTCTACCGGTCCTCGCTGCCTCTTCGGGGAAGATTCTAAATTGTGTCAACCGGGAGGCACAAGACGGTCATCAAGCCATCCGGCGTAGATCAGATAGTACCAAAATAAAATAAAATCGTGTGACCCCAATTTAGTCTTCGGTCGACAGGCATGTGACCACTCTCGTACCTTACTATTGATCTCTTAGGGTATTTCTTCAGATCAGAGATATGTGTCGTTCTTAACATTATGTGTTTTCTGCATCTTCAGCAACACCGTCTTCCTTCTCACCGCAGCTGCTCCAACAAGGGAAGCATACACCAGAAGGGATCTATAGTCCCCACTCAACAGTTCCCTGCATCGAATGCGCGTGCCCGACATGGAGAGCCACAACAACTGCAGGGCCATCGACAAGTCGGCACATGATGCTCACTCCTATGGATGGCGGCCAGATAGGTTGTACCCTCATTTTACTTGTGTGCAACATTTATGGCTTTGTTATTCATCTAAACATGGAAAATAGATTATCACATTTCACTGTATATTCATGCTGATCTCTTATGGGTCTTGTTCAGGAGTTAACATTGTTCCATAGTTTAGCTAAGAGACTTATTCTTTAGGTAACATTGTTCCGTAGTTATCATACATCAGCCAATGCTATCTCACGGGCTAGTGATTATAGTATTATACCACTTCTAGTATTACCTATGTTGTTCTTTGAGACTTTTGTGTGCCATCTAGTTAATCTCGAGTAAAAACAATACATATTCTGTACCTTTCATCTGTGTTCTCCCTTTAGTTTTAGAGACCAGTTCCTGCTAGTTAACCCCAGTCCTACTATTTATGTTGTCTCCTTCAGGCACTCATTACATAAATCTAACTACTAGTTGTCTTCCATGCATGTCAGATATAATTGCACACACTGATATATCCACAAGAACCTCACGGAGAAATGTAACGGCCAACAAACTTGACGTCAATGATACCCAATATGATGGAACATGTAAAGGCAGTTCTTCGGAAGACTTGTAGAAATATGATGAATTCTATTCACCCCACAAGGTCCTTGCTCTAACTTGACCCATGATATGGGTACAGCATGCACATAATGTCCTGGAGTGCATCTTCTCTGTTGCAATGCCATGTGCTTAGCCTGCTGATCATGCATGTAAATATGTCATGCCTTCCTATTTTTCAGTACCTATTCCATTCATGATAACATGTTTTCAAGTTCAGGTACTATCATTCTACTCTATCGCAATGCCATATGCTTAGTTTGGACTTCATGCTTCTGAATATCTTATGCACTGTTATTCATGAGTATGTACTTCATATGTCTACCATACCATGTTTTTTTACATTAAAGTGTTGTTCTAGTGGTCTGTTGCAATCCCATCTTAGTTTCCCAATCATGCACACATATGTTGCCTTAGTGTTTTTCTGTATGTATTCTGCTAGCATACAGTTTTACATTGAACTAGTGTTTTTTACTCTATCGTCCTGCCGTATCCCTAGCTCTTACATTATACTTCCTCCGTACGGATTACATGTCGTAGAAATGGATAAAAATGGATGTATCTAGAAATGAAATATGCTTAGACCCATCCATTTATTTCTGGATGGAGGGAATATATGTCAATATGGCATGCCTTTCTATACTTTAGTGCATATTCCATCTCTCTGTTATAGCATGTTTTATAACTGAAGCACCATTCTTCTATATAAGGCATGCAAGGGGAAGACGGCTATGTTACAATCTGAAGGGTTACAAACCAGGTCTTTGCAAAAGATCCAAATGCCAGGAGATAGTAAACCAACTCCAGTTTTCATAGATACTGCTCCAGCACGGAGAAACCCAACTCCTACTGATAATAAGCAGATTCTAGTGGCCAAAGAACTAGCCCGCTCCAGTCCAGCAAAAATATGTCAACTCCATTCTAAGAAGCGTGTGTGTATCCTCGGGTCATGAAATTTTATACATTCTAGTCATATTTTCTACATGTTTCTTACCCATCTCTCTTTTAGAAAACAAGCTTAAAGGATAGAAGACTTTCTGCACTGGGATCATATTCGAGGAAAGTATCTTGTGGGAATTCTCGGTGCTCCAATGCTAATGTAAGTACCTATTGTATATCACTATATTTTTACATCAACATATATTTTGTTAATCGGCGTGAATCCAACCTTTATTTGATCTAAATTTATTTGTAGCGAAATTTATAATTAAAGGCGACAATGTTGATTTTTGTAAGGAAAACTGCCTGGTAGTTTTGCATACTGAGTTGCATGAGTGTACTATCTCATATCATGCACATTACTGAATTGTAGTGTTGCTCTGGTTGCCCATTCATTCATTGTATCAATGTTGCTTTCATATTACCATACCTAGCTGATGATAGTTGTGCCATATTGTGTTAATTTGGTGTTGGCTGGTGTGGTCTGGTTGCCCAAACGTTCATTGTGTCAATGTTTCTTTCCTATTATCTAAACTGGCCAATGATAGCAATGCTAGTGTGTTAATTTGGTGCAGGATGTTGAAGATAAGAAGACAAACTCTGAAAACAGCAAGGCAACCCCATTGTTTCTTTCCAATAAATCTAGGCCAGGTAATATGGCAATAACTATTGATTTATCTATTCGGTTCCCCTCCTAATTTTTGTTATGATCCATGTAGTGGTCGAGACACTCTCCACTATCAATAATACAAGCCTGCCAAAATCGCCATCTGAATCCCTTCAGTTTCCTCTGTCTCGAATGTAATGAAAAAATGTATGTTTGTGAACCAATTATTGGCTAAAGCAATGATGGAAATCATGGAGGAATCAGAGGTGTACATTCTTCCGCAACAACAACTGATCAATGTTTTTAGAGACAGTGTAGCAAAGAAGGAAGAACTTGCTCACATGCTTATGGGCATCTTCCGCGCTGAGGTTGCAGATTGTGACGTTGTAGATCCTTAGGTTCTGTTCATTTATTTGCACAGGCATCAATATTTGATTGCCTAGTGAATGTAATTTCCTGTAATATATGTTGGATGTGCAACATTTTTTCCTATATGTCGTACCTTTGCTTAGCGCGCCTCGCATTCCAGCTAACTGGTCGCTAGGAAGCTAAAAAACAGTGAAATTATTGGTTAGCATGAACAGTCGTGGGCCCTATATGATGGAAGTAGCCCACTGCCCTTAATGGGCTTCCCTAATGGGCTCGCAGGGGCGAAAATTCTCATACGTCTTTGATTCATTAGTTTTGGTCCTGTGCATAATTGCTCGTCGTAATGGGCTCAAATTATCTAATTGGGCCTACAGACATGTTCGAACTTTAGTGGGCCCATTAAGTTAATGGGCCGTTACTAGGCCAAAAGTTAATGCTTGGCCCTGTTACCTCCCGGGTCGTTAATAGGCCGACATCAAAGCGGGCAACAGGTAGGCCCATTTGATTTCACGGGCCATTAACAGGCTGATACTAAGGTTAGGCAACATATGGCCCAACTATACTATGGGCCATTAGTAGGCTGAAAGAGACAGCGGGCTCGTACTGGACCTTGAAGAGCATCGGCCACCAAGAGGCCGAAAGTCAGGTCGTACTATATATGGCCCAACTGTGTTGTGGGCCTTTAGCAGGCCAAAAGAGAAACCGGGCTGGTATTGGACCATGAAGAGCATGGGCTGTTAAAAGGCCAAAACTCGGGTCCGACTGCAAATGGCCCAACTCATTTATGGGTTGTTAATAGGCTAAAAGACACATCGTGCCGGAATTTGGCCCAACACTTAAATGGGTCGCTAAAAGGCCGAAAGACGTACATCCTGAAAATTGGCCCATCCCTTGAATGGGCCGTTAACAGGCCGAAACCACATCGGGCCGATATTGAGTCCAAATATATAGCGGACTGTTAACGGGCTTGAACTGACGATGTGCTGCAATGGTGTCAAATCATTAACGAGCCGTTGACAGTCCAAATTGGCACATCTCGTGTGGGTCGTGGTCTTAAATGGACCTGACACAAGTAGGCCTTATATGGGCCGGCCTACTAATTTTTAATGGGCCGACCTTTTTCATCGGGATGGTCTACTGTTGGGCCTTGCCACATGCCAACGTATCATAGGCGCCTCTCGTACTATGAGTGGATGACATCTGTCCAAACGCTGAGCCAACACGTGGATCCTCCGGCGAATGAGAATTTTACACGTGGAAAATACCCATTGGTTGGGGCTACTAATGGGTTATCGGATCCAAACCGGAACCCGGTAGCTTAACAGTGATCCGTTACGGTGGATGCCACGTGTCGGTTACCCTTGACGAAAGCAATTCTATGACGCATGATTTATCGTCATGGAAGTGGACTCTTTCGTGATGATAATTTTGGTAATTTCATGGAACACTTCTATGACAACACAGGTATGACTATCTTGATTCTGTCAAAAAATCATCATGGATGTACTTGCATGACAGAAACATGACCTACTGTGAAAACCATGTATCATCACGGAAGTGTATTTTTTTTGTAGTGCTCACCACCATCGCCATCATCACCCGCCCCCACCCAGAACTCAGCTTCGCGGGGGCGGAGGGGATCAGGGGCAAGCGGCTATACACGGTGGAGTCTACATACACCCACTGCCTCGGGAACCCCCTCACGTCTGGGCGAAGCGTGGAGTTGATGCGGGAGCCAGCGGTCACCACCACTGCCCGAAGCGACACGCACACGAGCGTTGCTCGCATCGACCAGCTGGAGCGAGAAGAAGTGGCAGAGCAAGTCCGTGGACAGGGCAATGCCCACAAAGGCCTCAAACATAAATGCAAAAGCGGAGAGGAGGATGATGGATCCGGGATCCAGATGTAGCGCATGGATTTGGTAGTGCGAGAGCACAACATTGAAGAAATCGGAGAACAGAGGTAGCAGGCTTGCGAGAAGGGTGTGGAGATGAAGAGGGACCTCGGTGGACTCCATGTCAGCCAAAGTCCGGGAGGCAAGCCAGATCTTTGTTGCCTTCCACTCGCTGAATCAGCGGCAATGGCGTGCCACACCTTATCCAGACCCTCTTGGTTGATCACCGTGGACCAGCCCAGCGCTGGTTCCGGCCGCGACAAGGACTCCACGGCCGCAGGGGTCTTTCCGTTCTTCTTCCTGGGAGCCATGGCGGCAAGGTAGATTGGAGCTGTCGCGGAATCTGGCAAAGAGGGTGCAAGTTCGCAGGGAAGAGGAAGCAGAAGGCAAGCGCACAACGGGGAAATGATAGGTCGGGTGTGTGCGCCAGGTGGTTGTCAGGTACAAGCAGTTGTCGAGGCGGTGTGGGGAAGTGGAGACGCCCACGTCCCATCAAGCACCACGCGTCAGCCTGGCCCGCAGGCGATTGGGGCCCGTGGCGCTTCGCCCTTGCCCCTTGGCTTCGCCTCGAAGCCAAGTTTGAGCGCGCCTTGGGCCTGGGGGCTACTATCAGCTTTCTGGGAACCAAGGTACCCAGACTTGCATGCCTGGGGCCCATGACCTAGCTCCATCGATGGCCTGGTACAGCCCATCAGCAAGACCATCAAGAAAAGACCCTCGCGAGGGGCCAAGCCTCGCGAGGCGGACGACACCAAGACCTCCCGAGGGAGTGGCCTCCCGAGGAGCGGAGATTTCTATGCAGGTACCTAGCCTCATGAGGCTACCATGATGCAAGCCATGATGACCACGGCAGGCGGGCGCCAGTGGGCGTAGAGGAGGTTGTTTCCTCTTTGATGCTAAGGAGGCAAGGATAGGCGTGGGTTCATGAAAAATATGGCAAAGGTTTCCATTCCGGTGCAATGAGACCAAGACCACCAGGACGGCAGGATGGATGTCAACACTGAGCCCACCGTTGCGTCACGGCCAGAAGCTTTGCAGGCAAAGACCACCTTTCGTCAAGATAAGATGTACTACTTGTCCCCTTTCAAATTGGCCACTATGGGATCCCTTCCCGCCTACGTTTTGGGGGAAGAGAACCGAGGCCACTATAAATATAGGTTAGCCACTACCGTAGAAGGGGTCACTCATCCCCTCACCCATAGACCTCGTGAGGTTGTTCATCCCTTGTACTATT
Organism: Triticum dicoccoides; assembly: GCF_002162155.2. Lineage (NCBI taxonomy): Eukaryota > Viridiplantae > Streptophyta > Magnoliopsida > Poales > Poaceae > Triticum > Triticum dicoccoides. The sequence continues at coordinate 264,587,671 of NC_041384.1, forward strand.
TCATCCTCAGCCCCTCGTGAGGCCAATCCACCAAAAAGCAGGAGTAGGGTCATACACTGCAAGGTGGCCCGAACCTAGGTAAACTGTCGTGTTCATCTTCTTCCTTGTTCACGCAGATCAAGCTAGGTCGTGGGGCGACAAGCTGGTAGCCTGGATAGGTTGTGTCCTTCACACACGCCCTAGAGGTTGAACCTTCCTTGGGTCTGCGGAGCCCTAAATCCAGCACAACCCTGAGTGTAGCCTGCGTCAGAGGCAGCGGCGGCAACACAGGCATGGTGTCGAGCTTGCGCAAACGGACAGTCCCAGCTTGCAAGAGCAGCATACGCAACGAGCAGGTACATCTTCCCCAATGGTCCCTATCTCTTGAGCTTGCATTTTCCCCCCATTGTTGACCTTCTTCAAGCTTTCTATATCTCAATCCACCCATGGATTCTTGCTAGTTTTGGGGGGAAAAGAGAGAGGAGATCTAGATCCACACTTCCACCAATCACTTTCTCCTCTATGTGAGGGGAACCCCTTGGATCTAGATCTTGGAGTTCTTAGTGTTATCCTTCTTGTTCTTCCTCTCTTTTTCTTCCATAGCATTCGTTGCTTTGGTGGGATTTGAGAGTGAGGGACTTGGGCACTCCGTGTGCCCTTGCCATTGCATTTGGTGCATAGGTTTGAGTTCTCCACGGTGATATGTGGAAGTTACAAGTTGAGAAGCTTATTACTCATGGGTGCTTTGTACCCTTGAGCTTGTTCCTCTTTGGTGCTTGGGCGCCGTAGATGGTTGGTGGTGCTTTGGAGCTCAATCATTGTGGTGTAAAGCTCCTGGCAAGCATCGAGGTCTCCAATTAGGTTGTGGAGATCGCCCTGTGCAATTTTACGGGTACCGATGACCGCTCCCAAGGGTTGCCAAAGTGTATGGGTTCGGTGACCGTCCCCAAGGGTTGCCATTTGTATGGGTTCAGTGACCGCCCTCAAGGGTCCCTTAGTGGAATCATGACATCTTGCATTGTGCGAGGGTGTGAGGAGATTACGGAGCCCTAGTGGCTTCTTCAGGGGCATTGTGCCTCCACACCGCTCCAAACAGAGATTAGCATCCGCAAGGGTGTGAACTTCAGGATACATCATCGTCTCTGTGTGCCTCGGTTATCCCTTACCCGAGGCCTTTATCTATGCACTTTACTTTGTGATAGCCATAGTGTTTCATGTTATATATCTTGCTATCACTTAGCTATTTATCTTGCTTAGCATAAGTTGTTGGTGCACTTAGGTGTAACACCCTCGATGCGACTATAGCTCCCATGTGTCGAGGCATGACTTAGAGACATAATCGCATTGATGGCATATGTCGCAAGTAAGGTAATCTTTACACATCCCATGTAATATAATAATAAAGGGGAGATAACATAGTTGGCTTACACTCGCCATGTCAATCAAGGTACATAAATAATATTACATCATCCAAACACTCATGGCCCGACTACGGCGCCAAAATAGAAGATAACCCAACATGCGACACGGTCCCGATCACCCCCAACTGGGCACCACTACTGATCATCAGGAAAGGAAACATAATAACGTTGAGAGTCCTCGTCGAACTCCCACTTGAGCTCGAGCGCGTCACCTGGAGCGGAATCATCAGGCCCTGCATCTGGTGTAATAGTAATCTGTGAGCCACAGGGACTCAGCAATCTCGCACCCTCGCGATCAAGACTATTTAAGCTTATAGGTATGGCAAGGTAAATATGTGGAGCTGCAGCAAGCGACTAGCAAAAATGGTGGCTATCCTGTTCGCAAAAGAGAGCGAGAAGAGGAGGCAAAGCGCGAGCGAGAAACTAGAGAGCAACATGCGCAAGCATTACTCGAACACCATGTCCACTTACCGGACTCCGCCGAGAAGAGGCCATCACGGTAACACACTCAGTTGATTCATTTTAGTTAAGTTAAGGTTCAAGTTATCTACAACTGGAAATTAACAAATTCCCATCTGCCCATAACCGCGGGCACGGCTTTCGAAAGTTCAAAACCCTGCACATATGTGGACCAAAAGTTGTGGACCATATGGGAGTCCCAACTTAGCCCATGACAAGCTCTCACGGTCAACGAAGGAATAGACCTCCTCCCGAGACGTTCCGATCAGACTCGGTACCTCGGTTTTTCAAGACACTTCGATAGGTTAAAACAAGACCAGCAACACCGCCCGAATGTGCGGACAAATCCCGTTAGGAGCTGCACATATCTCTTTCTCGGGGCACACTCATATTGTCTTAGGTATGGGTAGGCTAGCCCAGAGTTGCCCCTGGTGGCCACCGGCAGCTGACAGGTGGACCAACACTCAGAGGAGCACTGGCCCGGGGGGGGGGGAGGGGTTTAAATAAGATGACCCTCGGGCTCCGGAAACCCAAGGGAAAAAGAGGCTAGGTGGAAAATGGTAAAACCAAGGTTGGGCATTGATGAAAAAGCTTTAATCAAGGCGAACTATCAAGGGGTTCCCATTATAACCCAACCGCGTAAGGAACGCAAAATCCGGGAACATAACACCGATATGACGGAAACTAGGGCGGCAAGAGTGGAACAAAACACTAGGCGAGAGGCCGAGCCTTCCACCCTTTACCAAGTATATAGGTGCATTAAGATAACAAGATAATATAATGATATCCCAACAAGTAAATAAATGTTCCAACAAGGAATGACATCCAATCTTCACCTGCAACTAGCAACGCTATAAGAGGGGCTGAGCAAAGCGGTAACATAGCCAAACAACGGTTTGCTAGGGCATGGTGGGTTAGAGGTTTGACATGGCAATTTGGGAGGCTTGAAAGCAAAAGGTAGGCATCGTAGCAATGGCATAGCAAAAGAGCGAGCAATCTAGTATAGCAAAGATAGTAGTGATTTCGAGGGTATGATCATCTTGCCTGCAAAGTTGTCAGAGTTGACTGGATCCTCGAAAGCAAAATCAACGGGCTCCTTGTTAGCAAACTCGTCTCCCGGCTCTACCCAAACAAGACAAACAAGCAACAAGGACACAATCAACCACGTGCAAGGATCAAACAATGTGATGCAAACATGGTATGCTATGCGGGATACGATGCGGGATGCATATGCAAGATGTGATAGGAAATGCAAGATCCTGGCCTCAACATGGAAATCCAAGTGTTCCACTGGAAAGATGAGATGAAATCGCTTGAAAACAATATAAAGAACGCCAGAATCGGAGTTACGGTTTGGAAATGGCCAGCAAAACAAATATGACACCGGTCTGCGATTTACAGCAAGTAGCCATCTAAATGCAATGAGAAGAACATGCTACAGCACTCAAACATGACAACAAAATACATGGCAGGGATGCACTCAAGACTCTTAACAAAAGTCTAGCACTGAGCTACGGCCAAATCATCCATTAACAGGTTCAAACAAGCATGGCAAAAATGCATATGGCAAACAGATTTCAGGCTTAGTGAAATTAACACTTGTCTGGAATTTTAGATCAGGTAGCTCTCTTCGGAGCAACAAAACTACATGCTACAGGACCTGAACATGGCAAAGTAAAGCATGGCATGGAGCTACTCAAAGAGCTTAACAAAAGTACCTTAGTGACCTAGAGCCAAAAGGGATCAGAAAATACAGTTGCAAGCATGTGTACATGGCAAAAACATAATCAGATCTCAGACTTAGTGAAAACTGGGACATACTGAAAACAAATATCAAGTAGGCATGTTTACGAGCTCGATGCACTCACTACGGAGCAAGTCATGACAATCTAAGCATACACCCATCAAGAATACACAAAATGAAAGCTAGGCATGGCAAGAACAATAGCATAGCATGCACGGATCAACTATAGCATCATCGGGAAAATCGCTAACAAGTAGACAATCTGCCCAGATTCACGAAGTAGCAAAAGTAGAGCTCGATTGACTCAAGCTAGGGTGCTCCATAACTGCAAACAAAGACATGGATGGATATAGCACTACAAGATTAACAAAACATCCTTACTGATCATCCTCAAAAGAGGCACGGATCACTCGGAAAAAACAAGAACATATGGCCATATGAAATAAACAGCCCAAGGACTTAGTGAAATTGCTAAGTCACTGAAATCAGCACTACCAAGTGCCTCACTTCGCAAGCTTGCACTAGTAACCACACACATCACAAAAATACATGGGTTGCACCTCTGGAAAGATGGCAAAACCCTTAACAAAACATATGTAGAGCTCAAGGTCATATCATGCAAAAAATAATCATGGCAAAAATGACAAGTATGCAAATGGAGTAGCAGATCTGACAATTATCTCAAGTAGCCCTCTTCTAACAGAATTTCGGGCATCAAGATGAGCTCAAATGAAAATGATGCAATGGAATGAAATGATGTACTCTCTGAGATGAACATTTTGATATGCCATATGACAAAAACGGAGCTACGGATGCAAAGTTATGATGCGATGAACAGGAGCACATGGATTAGGGTTTCGGGCAAAAGTCAACCATGAGATATTTTCAGATCCAGATCGGGATCTCGCGGGTACTGTAGCGGCACGGAGTCCGAGGCTCGCCGGAGAGCTCAAAGTCACCGGAGATGGGCCGGCCGAGTGGGACGGTGAGGCGGCCGGAGAGAGGGAGGCCGGAGCCGGCGGCGTGGAGGCCTGGCGCGGCGGCGGCGGAGGCGAGGCAGCCGGCGTCGAAGGCGGCGAGGTGGTGGCGCCGGCGTCGAGCTTCCGGGGCGGCAGGGCGGAGGCGAGGCGATGACGTGGGGTCGCTGGGCGGCGGGAAGAAGACGGCGGGGCGCGGTAGGCGGCGGCGGACGGGAGCGGACCGCGGGGGCCGGATCTGGGCCCTCCGGGCCCTGGCGGCGCGCGGGTTGGCGGCGGTGATGTGGCAGGCGTGGAGTGGGCGGCGGCGATGTCCGGCGCGGTCCGGACAATGTCCGGCACGCGGAGGGTGAGATCTAGGGTTAGGGTAGAGGAGACTCGGGATTTTTCGAGAGGGGATCTATATATAGGCATAGAGGGAGCTAGGAGAGTCCAAATGAGGTGCGGTTTTCGGCCACGCGATCGTGATCGAACGCTCTAGATGATGGAGCAGGTTTAGGTGGGTTTTGGGCCAAATTGGAGGGGTGTTGGGCTGCAACACACACGAGGCCTTTTCGGTCCCTCGGTTAACCGTTGGAGTATCAAACGAGGTTCAAATGATACGAAACTTGATAGGCGGTCTACCGGTAGTAAACCAAGGCCACTTGGCAAATCTCGGTCCAATCCGGAAATGTTTAATCCCCACACATGAAAGAAAGCCAGAAATGACCACCGGAGGAGAACGAAGCGCCGGAATGCAAAACGGACAACGGGGAAAATGCTTGAATGCATGAGATGAACACGTATGCCAATGCAATGCACATGATGACATGATATGAGATGCATGACAACGATAAAAACACATGGAGACAAAAACCTGAACCCGAGAAAATAAAATAACTTAACGCCGGAAACGGCAAGAGTTGGAGTACAAATTGGGAAAGTTACATCCGGGGTGTTACATTAGGTGAGCCTAGTTGTTGTAGGCTTTGTGCTTGATAAATTAATCGCTAGTTTTATTCCGCATTTGTTCAATCCTAAACCATAATTATTTTAAAGTACCTATTCACCCCCCTCTAGGGAACATCCATGATCTTTGAGCTGTTGCTGAAGATCTACATCCATACACGGCCAGCCAACGCCAGCGCATCACCCTCAACGGCTCTGAAGTGACCCGCACTCTAGGCGAGCATACCCAAACACTGACCCGAACTAGGTATCCACATATCACTCCCGTGTGCACTGTTCCGACGATGTTTGGATATCCTTGTATTGCTCTCTTAGCTTACACGCCTATGCAACTCTGACTTTAACTCTTATTGCTTCTGGAGATATCAACTGAAATAAGCAAAACCATTTTTAGCGAAGCATGATGGCGCTATGGGATCCGGTACACATCCTGCATGCCGGTATATCCTTGTAAGTACCTGTCCTCTGGTACAACCATTCGTCATGCCAAAAATGTAGAGGGGGATGCAAGGAGCGCAGGGCCTGCACATCCAAGCAAGTGGTAAGATGGACCTATACATGGAACATCCCAAGCGCAAGCAGAGCTGCAGTGAGCCTATACAATGAGCTAGCGTAAGTCCCTACATTTCATTTAATTCTTACTGGCATGCGTGTATGATTTGTGTGTAGTGGCGGATCCACGAATTCAAGTACCAGGGGCGAAAATTTAACTTAAAAAATATGAAGGCACTTGCACTGCGGAAATCAACATAACTTGAGAAATGTGAAGCTACATGCACTTTGAAAACTAGCTAATGATCCTAAGTAGTTCCAGAATATAAACCACTAGATCATTTAAGCATCAAAAAACACAAAATAAAACATGGTGGACATGGACTACTAACATGGACTCTACCTGCTTGAATTATTCGTTCTCTTGCCAAAAATATCCAAGTCCAATTGCACCTATAACCAGTGCACAAACTACATATCAATATATCTATCTTGCAAAAGTATGCCAATAGTTTGAAACAGCAGATTAGAAAATTCTTTATATTAGGTTGTCATGATACGGGCATGTTGTGGTAGATGGCCTCGACGTTTACTCAAGCCATGAAAATGTACTATAATTTGCTTGTCATCACTTCTTGCAAATCTCTCTCTCACTCTCTCTCTCTCTCTCTCTCTCTCTCTCTCTCTCTCTCAGCATAGCAGATCATCATTAGTCACTAAATCCTTCAATGGAAGCTTGCAAAATGCTTGCATTAGATCTCTCATTAGACACTATATGTTCAACACCAGGAGCATGTACAATGTTTGCATCAAATCTGTCATTAGTAGTCAGTTCATTAGACACTTCAGGCTCAAGAACAACATGAGCTTGTATGTTTGCACCAGAAACTAGATTAGACACATCAGATTCAGTCAGTTTGGTATTGATTGGGGGAGTTATAAAATAACCAGAAATTGGTTTCATTTTCCTATAGATTCCCTACACACAAGCAATTTTACAGCACCATCAGGTTGAACTATTGGCCGGAAATTGAACAGTTGAATTAGATATAATCAGGGATGTGATGCCCCCCTTAAATAGGCCTCCCCAAATCCAACTGTTATGTGCACAGGTCATGCACAAGCGGTACTACCATTGCCTAGGGCGGTACTATAGCTTATAAGTGGTACTACCGTTGCCCAGAGCAGTACTACCTCTTATAAGCGGTACTACCTCTTATCAGCAGTACTACCTCTTGTAAGCGGTACTACCTCTTATAAGTGGTACTACCGAGCGGTATTGCCTCTTATAAGCGGTACTATCGCTCAAAAAACAGACCTGCGAATGAAACTGTCATAACTTTTGCGTACGAGCTCTGAATTCAACGAAATCAAGTTTGTTGGAAAGCTAAAGACGGCTAACACAATCTTGATAAAGATATCAAGAAATAGAAATTGAGAAAATACCCAAAATAAAATGGTGAGAACCCTTTATCAAATAAGACCAGTAAAAACTCCAACACCGAAAATGCAGAAGAAGATGCATATGAAATGGGTTTTCGATGAACTAGAGCTTGTCACGAAAGACCAAAAGCTCCTAAACTCACAAAGTGAAAGGCCAAACAAGAAACAATAAAAGATGATGATGCCAATAATGCAATGGTTTGAGATCTCACTGAACGATATGATCAAGCCACTCACTCGAGAGCCCCCGCTTGATAGTACAGCTATTGATCCTATAATCTGATCTCCCAAATAACACCATGAGACCGGTAAAATAGAAAACCTATGAAGGACAAACCTTTGCCTTTCACATAGTCTACTTGAGCTAGATGATGACGATCTTGACTCCCTCAAGTTGGACCACCTTTCTTGATTGCATCGGCTCGACGAAGACTAGTAGATTGCTCCCCCATACTCCACTATGGGCGAGCTACTCTTAGGCGCATCTTCACAAGTCTATTGTCACCACAATGGACGGCAGGCTTCAAGGTTGATCTCTTCATGATGCTCCACTTGAACTTGCACACCGCAATCGTGATGACGACCATCACTTGATGTCATCCTCCATGGGTTGTATGAGACCTTCCTCTTGATGTAAACCCATGGAAACATACCTAACCCCACATACAACTGACACGTACACCATGGGTTAGTACACAAAGCGTAAAGGACAGTGCTTACCATACCATGGGATCACTTGATCCCTCTCGGTACAACTTGTGTGCTTTATGTGTTGATCAACTTGAATCACTCTCTGTACTTAGTCTTGATCAACCTTGAATATTTCAAACTCTCTTCATTAGGATGATGTCTTGAAGGTAAACATTAATGTTCACACAATCTTTTTCTTCATGACATGCTTTGTCGGGGGAAACTGATCCACGATCAGCTATGGGGCCGGCGGACCGGGCCCCTTTCGGTTCGGTGGGGGGCGGAGATAGCACGAAGAGCGGATCGAGGCGAAGCACAAGAGCAGTTTACCCAGCTTCGGAGCTCTCCGGAGAGATAACACTCCTACTGCTGCTTGTCTGGTTGTATTATCTTGTGTTCTTGCTCTCGAGAGAGAGCGTGGTGTTTTCTGGGCTATGAATGAATCGAAGCGAACTGTCCGAACCCCCTCTACATTGCGCATGGGCCTCCTTTTATACGCTAAAGGGGTCACCGACAGGTGGCAACGCAGAGGAGGGTATAAACATAAAAAGTGAGGTGGTTGGTACAGTTGCTTGTACAGTGCACCCTACCTAACCCAGACGGCAGGGGACAAGGGCATTAAAGGCCCGTCTGAGTCGCCCAAACAGTGCAGAAAAGGACCGTTAGGGGCGCCACCGTTCGCCACGATGGCGATCTTGTCAGCTTCGCATGCCACTGCGCACCGCTGGCTGCACAGCCTCCCGCCACGCGTGCTTGGAGAGGCCCCCAGAGCGACACGTTGGTGGATGCGCTGGAGCACGGGCACAGAGTGGCCGCCTGCCGCGGCAAGCGCCTTGCCGCTGTTGTTATCTTGTCGGGTCTGGAAGCTTGTCGCTCTCCGGGCCTCGAGGTACCTTGGTTGGTCTTCCCGGCAAACTCCTCTTGCCGGGGCCTTGTTGCCTTGCCGGAGCGCGTGGCGCATCGCGGCAAGTTCCTTGAAGTGCCTTGGTTGGCCTTCTCGGCAAGCTCCTCTTGACGGGGCCTTGTCTCCTGAGCTTAAATACTTTGTTCTTGAATGGCTCCAAGGGAACCATGGAGGATCTTGGCGTTCGCCCGGCAAGCCTTGCCGCGGGCTGCTGCAACTGCCCGTGCACAAGTTCGGGGTACTAGGGTACCCCTATTCTAGTACACCGACAGGAGCCCCCGGGCCTGGGCCAGACACGGTGCCGAGCGCTGTTGGGCCAGGCCCAAGACAGGGCATGGGCACACGCGGGCTGGGCCACGCCGAATCTCGCTCCGTATCCACCGCGCTCTCCCATAACGGCACGCGTTGAATGCGGCATCATGGGAGAGATCGTCGGTGGTTGTTTATTCGGAAGGGCGAAACGTCCGCCCCGTCCCTCTTTATAAGCAGAGGAAACAGGGGCAGTTCGTTCCCCCTCGTTGGTTGCTGCTACTTCATCTTCAAGAAACTCCGCCGCTCCCCCCTTCTTCTCGAAGCCGAGAGAGCAGCGCTCCACCCCCCATTGCCACCAGCATCACCAACGCCGTTGACCTTCCCCACCACCTCCGCCATGGCTCCGAAAGCCGACAAGGGAAAGGGCGTGAAGTCGGCCGAGGCGCAGCGGCTCGCGGCGCTACGGAAGGAGCGGGCGATCTTCACCCCCCAGCTCGGCGCGAAGGAGCTGAGGGAGTACTTCTTCCTCTTCTGGGCGACGGAGACGCGGGCGCATCCACGCACGAGGGTACTCCCTGCCGCTGCTTCGGAGCTGGCTCCAAACGGGTACCCGTTCTTCGCGCTATTCTTCTACTGCGGGCCCTGCCCGCCCTTCTCGGAGTTCTTCTGTGATATTATGAACACATATGGCTTCCGCCTTCTTGACTTCACCCCCAACACTGTCCTGACCATGGCAGTTTTCGCACATTTGTGTGAAAACTTTGTCGGAATCCACCCTAGTGTTGCCCTTTTCCGCCACTTCTTCATACCTCGGGTAGAGAGAGGAGAGCCGCTTGCCGGAGGGATTGCCTGGATCTCGAGAGTCGGCAAGAAAGAGGCGTACTTGGAGGGTGAGCTCCGCAGCAAGTGGGAGGAGTGGAGAGCGGAGTGGTGCTGGATCGTTGAGGAGAATCCGCAGCCCTTCACCGCCGTGCGCCAAGCTCCAATAGTGCGCGGCAATGACTGGAGCAACGTGGCCCCGGAAGACGAGAGGATGAAGATCGCCATCACTAGGATTCTTCACCTCAGGCTTGCCGGGCTCACTATAGGTGCTGTCGGGGCAGATTTCCTCCGCCGCCGCATTGCCCCCCTGCAGGAGAGGGGGAGGCCCGCCTGGGAATTCAAGAATTTGGCGGACATCATGAGGCTGCGGCCGGGCCTCAACTACAACTTCACCGTCCTGGAGCTGGATGCGATGCTTCTGGAGTTGTTCAAACGCGACCCCCAGCACCCATTCACACTGCCGAGGGGCGTAGTTCCTTTGTGCAATAACTCTTCGCTTGACCGGATCCGCGCCATGATGCTGTTGTGCGATTCACACGGAATCGTCCCAACTTGGCAAGAGCCTGCGGATGACATTGTGCGAGCGTTCTTCGACACCTTGGAGGAAGTGCCGGTCCATGCTGACGAGCAGAAGAGCCTCACCCGTGACACCACCGACAAGGAGCTGCAGTGCATCGCCACTAGGGCGGAAGAGGTTGCGGCCGCAGCTGCCGCGGGCGCGTTTGGGTTCACTGTGGAGGAGGCGGAGGCTGCAGAGGCGGCATACCTTGCCGAGCGCGCGGAGTTCATTGGCGAGGAAGAGCTTGCCGGTTCTGAAGCCGAGCCGAGCGAGGCCGGCGAGGAAGAGCCCGAGCCCTCAGAAGGCTTGCCGCAGGCGGAGCCCCCGGCCCCGCCAAGAAGGCGTCTTCGCAGGGCCGCGGACGTAGCAGGGCGGCAGCCGGCTCAACAGCCACCAAGCCGTGCAACACGCTCTACCGCGGCAAGTCATGTTGCCGCGGGAGCACCTCACGCAGCAGCGGCAACTGGAGCGGGATCTTCCCGGGCCACCGCCACCGCCCCCGCCAAGCGGGCAAGGGATCCTACTCCTCCGCCTCACCGCACCAGAGGGGAGCCGGACTTCGATCTTTCCGCGCTCAGCTCCGACGAGGAGGAAGAAGAGTAAGCTTCTTTGGTGCTCTTATAGTTTTCAATCTTGCTGTTTTTATCTTGTATCTGACTTGCTTCAATCTAGACTCCTTTCTTTTCAGGACGCTGGCCCAGAGAGCGGTGAAGAGGGCCAAGGCCGCAGTGATTGTCATCGAGGATGACCCCACCGTGTCAGTAGGTGGTGGGCCCGAGGCCACCTTGACGGACCCGGCAATCACTCCTCAAAGCAGCCCCCAGCGCAGCCCTCAGCGTAAGTTCATAGTTTAGCCTTCTGCTGCTGGGCGCGCTTGAGTGCTTCTTCCTTTGTTGATATCTTGCTTGTTGATTTGTGTAGGAGCAGAGCAGCCACATCAGGAGCGCCCGGAAGCTGGTCCCGAGGTGCCATCTGCTTCGACTACGCCGCCAAGGGAGGGGTTCCCGGTAAGGGAGCGCTCTCCGGCAAGGGAGAACTCTCCGGCAAGGGGCAGCTCTTCGGCAAGGGACGGCACCGTTGATCCTGCGGCGACCGAGGCTGCAACTGCAGATCTTGGCACAGGTAATCCACTTGCCCAGAAACTTTCCCTTGGGTTCTTCTTCTTCTGATTTTCTTCTCTTGGATTTTGGATTGATTTTTCTCCCTTCTTCGTTCTTCAGACCCATCTGCGGCTGAGCCAATGGAGACAGAGGGCGCCGGCGAGGAAGGGGCCGGTGCTGACGAGGCCGCCGGCGAGGAGGCCGCCAGGGCTGCCGCCACAGAAGCCGGCGAGGGGTCGGGCGATCGCACTGACGACCCTGAGGCCGCAGGAGCGCCAGGTGCTGCACCGACCGCCGATCCCTCTGCTGCTTCTGCGGAGCCGGGCTCCGAGGAGCCCCAGCCCGACGCCTACTTGAAGGCCCGCGACGGTATCTTCATCAAGCTACCCTGGGCGTCGAGCTCCAGGGCGCCGGTCGAGGGGGAATCTTTCGACGGGGAGGTGCTTGCCTCTGTTGGACTGTCGTTGGTCGACGCGCCCAGCAGCAGCAGCGGCGAGCCTGAGGAGGAGCAGTTGCTGCGGAAGCTGCTGTCACTCTACCGCGCCCAGCAAGCCAAACTAGCTTCCCGGGAAGCGCTTGTCGCGAAGGCGGGAGTTGACATGGAGAAGCGTGCGGAGGAGCTCCGGGGCCAAAATCAAGAAGCTCTCCGGTCCCTGGCGCAGGAGCGGGAGCAACTCGACGAGGAGCGCACGGCCTTCCTTCTCGAGAAGGCCGAGGCTGAGGAGGAGCAAAGGCTGGCCGCCGAGAAGCAGTCCGCGTGGGAAGGTGAACTAGTGCAGCGGAAGGCCAACCTCGACAGCTACGAGGAAGAGCACGCCGAGAGCGAGCAAGCACTTGGCGGGGCGCTCAAGGAGGCCAAGGACGCTGCGGCAATTGCAGAGGCCGCCAAGAAAGAGCTGGAGGAGAAGGTGGCGCAGCTGGAGGCCAACATTGGGAAGAGCGGCGAGGAGCTTGCCGCGCTCAAGCGTGAGCGTGAGAAGGATGCTGCCGCCCACAGTGAGCTGCAAGGTCTTCTCGCTGAGAGGGCAAGGAGCTCAGCGCCGCCAAGGATTCCAAAGCAGACCTGGAGCTGAAGCTGGCCACGCTGACGTAGACGCAGGAGGCCGCCAAGGAGCGGGAGAAGACCTTGTCGGAGAAGGTCAAGGCTGACGCGGCGCTGTTGGAGAGCATTGCAGTTACCCAGAACTCGTTCAGAGACACTGTGGAGCACTGGACCGAGGGTCTGGTGAACATTGCCGCAGTCATCAACGAGGAGCTGGCGCAGCTGGGGATGGAGGACTTTGGGTATCCTTCCGACGAGAGTCTTCAACCCAGCGCCAAGCTCAGCCTGTTCTTCAAGGGCGTGGCGACGGCACTCCAGTGGCTTCGGGAGAGGATCCCAAAGCAGCTGGCCGACGATTCGCGCAAAATCTGCGCCGGGGTTCTCCAGAAGGTGCTGATGAAGGTAGCCTTCCGCAATCCAGGCCTCAGCTTCACCAACGTCCTCAGGTCCTTGCCGCCTGACACCGATCTGGATGCACTCAAGGCCCTTGTCGCACCCATTGTGGACAAGGTGAGCGAGATCAAGAGGGTCGAGGGCGGACGCGTAGACTAGGCCGCCCATTTCTTCTTTTCCCTTGTCGCTGCTAATCATGTTATGAAAACAGTCTGTTAGAGCTGCGACAAGTTATCTTGTAATATAACTTTATTTCTGTTATCAATTGCTATGTTATTTCCTCTACTAGATTCCTTCCTTTGTATGTTTTTACCCTACGCTTCTAGGGAACTTGTCGGCGGAGGCGCCCGAGCTGCGAGCGCTGAGTGCGGAACTTCAGCAGCCTGCTGGCGGCGCTGCTTCCGACAAGAAACCTTGTCGCGACTAGATGCAGCACGCTTAAGCTGTTGAGCGGACTCGAAACAAAGTAAGGGTGCAACTAGCCACGAGTTGGTTCCTCCGCGCACAGGTTTTCCATACAAAGCAGGGTCGTTCGAGGAAGATAACTCAAAAATTTAAAAAGTGATTGCTCAAACTTTGGCAACTTAGCTTTTCTGTCGTTTGCTTCTCGGCAAGGCAGGACTTCGCTTGAACGACACCTGGTCCATACCACAATCTTCTCTAATCCTCCCCCGGCAAACATGTGTGCGGGGGAACCTTCTTTTCCTTTGTTGAAAAGAAGAAAGAAGAGAAAATATTGATATGGAGCCCTTTGGCTCGTTAGTACTTACCGAATGTAGGTGCTGCACAAAGTGTCAGATAATCGCATGCAAGAAAGAAACTAATGCATGAAATGGAAAAGTTGTGCGGAGCACATGGGGTTTTACTTATGCACGGGATCTGCGCCCGGCTTTGTACAAAGGATTACATGCAACAGCGGCAAGACTTGTACAAAAGGTGGTTGCCGGAATGGGTTCCGGCAACCGCGCCCTACGGGAAAAACTTATGAAGATGTTCTATGTTCCAGGAGTTGCTCACCGGAATGCCATCTTCGGTCTCAAGGCGGACAGCGTCGGGCCTTGTGACTCGTTTCACCCGATAAGGGCCTTCCCACTTCGGCGTCAACTTGCTGGAATTCTTGGAGGACTGAACGCGCCGAAGAACAAGGTCGCCTTCCTCGAAGCTTCTTGCTTTAACTTTGCGGCTATGATAGCGGCGCAAAGCTTGCTGGTATCGAGCAGCTCGTACAGCAGCCTGAAGACGATCTTCCTCAAGGAGCAGCACGTCGTCTTGTCGCAGCTGTTCTTGCTCAAGCTCATCATAAGCGAGCACTCGAGGTGATCTGTATACGAGTTCCGTGGGGAGAACTGCCTCTGCTCCATAGACTAGAGCGAAAGGTGTCTGGCCAGTGCCTCGATTTGGCGTCGTTCTGATCGACCAAAGAACCATCAGCAGCTCCTCGATCCAGTTCCTTCCGCACTTGTGCAGCCTGTCGAAAGTTTTGGTCTTGAGCCCGCGCAGCACTTCAGCATTTGCCCTCTCTGCTTAACCGTTGCTTCTCAGATGAGCAACAGAAGCGAAGCAGACCTTGGCGCCAAGGTCTTGGACGTACTGCATGAAGGTGCGGCTCGTGAATTGTGTGTCGTTGTCGGTGATGATCTTGTTAGGGATCCCAAAACGACAAACAATTGACCTGAAGAACTTGACTGCTGACTGTGCTGTCACCTTCCTCACTGGCTGCACTTCCAGCCACTTTGTGAACTTGTCGATTGCGACGTACAAGTACTCAAAGCCCCCGACAGCTCGGGGGAAGGGGCCGAGGATATCGAGCCCCAGACCGAAAATGGCCAGGATAAAGGGATCGTTTGGAGAGCTTGAGCTGGCTGGTGTATCTGTTTGGAGTGGAACTGGCACGCTTCACACTTGGTTACTTGTGCAGTTGCATCCTGGAGGGCTGTCGGCCAAAAGAAACCTTGCCAGAAAGCTTTGCCGGCAAGTGCTCTTGCGCCAATGTGGTGGCCACATATGCCTCCATGTATCCCGGCGAATACACTTCAATTTCACACCGTTGAGTCTTCTTCTGTACAGTATGCTATCGACAAACTGGTACATACTTGACTGCCGGGCTACTCTTTCCGCTTCTTCTTGTTCTTCGGGAAGTTCTCCTGTCTGAAGGAAGTGGACAATCTGCTGTGCCCATGCTGGAGCTTGTGGCTCGACAACAAGGACTAAAGGCACATCTGCTGCTGCGGGAACATCCGCTTCCACGACAAGGACTTGTGGTCCTGCCGGAGCTTGATGTTCCCCGGCAAGCTTGCCGGAGCAAAACTTGTCGGGAGCGTCTGCTTCAACGGAACAAACCATAAGGCTTGCCGGAACAGACTGCCCCTCAGCCTCCTTGGTGTTGATCTTGGGGACTTTCTTGGCGGCGGCTTCGGGGAGCTCTGCCGGAAAGTAGTCACCAGAAACCAACTTCCTCTTCTTGCTTTGTCCAGTTGATGGTGTTACGGATGGTTGAGTCAACTTAAGCACAAAGATCCCTGGTTCCACAGGTAACTTTAGTGCGGCGCACTTTGACAGGCCATCAGCAATGTCATTCTGAGCTCTTGGGATATGCTCCATTTGTAGGCCGTCAAAGTGCTCTTCTAGCTTCCTCACTTCATCAACATATGCTTCCATCAATGGACTCTGGTAGTTCTTGTTCACTTGTCGGATGACAAGCTGTGAGTCACCACTGACAATGAGCTTCTTGATCCCAAGGTCTGCTGCGATTCTGAGACCGGCAAGCAATCCTTCATACTCTGCAGTATTGTTAGTTGCTTGCTCTTTGGGAAAGTGCATCTGGACTACGTACTTGAGGTGCTCTCCGGTGGGTGCGACAAGCAGCACGCCTGCACCGGCGCCTTGCAGCGAGAAGGCACCATCAAAGTACATCAGCCACTCTTTGCTTGCCTCTTTGACGGGGATGCTCGTTTCTGGAATGTCTTCATCTGGGGTTGGCGTCCACTCTGCTATGAACTCTGCCAATGCTCTGCTTTGGATAGTTGAAGTGCTCTCAAACTTGAGGCCAAAGCTTGACAGTTCCAGCGCCCACTCGACAATCCTGCCTGTTGCTTCTGGATTTTGCAGTATCCTCTTCAGCGGAAAGTGAGTGACGACTGTGATCTCATGTGCTTGGAAGTAATGGCGCAGCTTTCTCGAGGCCATGAGGAGGCCAAAAAGCAACTTCTGCACACCAGAGTACCTTGATCTAGCCCCCTGCAGAAGAGAACTGACAAAGTAAACTGGGCGCTGCACCATTCTCTTCGGCATCTTATCATGCTCCTGCGCAAACCCATGTTTGTCGGGACCAGAGCTTGTCGGCGAAGCCCCCTGCTTGTCGCTGGACGGATCTGCCGTGGTTGTTGGCTCATCATCCGCCTCCCTCTCCGCCACTAACGCAGCACTAACCACTTGATTGGTTGCCGCTATATACAGCAACAACTTCTCTTGCGGCTTAGGTGCGACAAGCGTTGGAGTGGAGGACAGGTATCTCTTCAAGTCCTGCAGCGCAGCCTCCACTTCCGGAGTCCATTTTACTGGACCTGCCTTTTTCAAAATTTTGAAAAATGGCAGGGCGATCTCAGCAGATCTAGAGATAAACCTGCTGAGAGCAGCCATGCAACCGGCAAGCCTTCGTACATCCTTGACGTGCTTTGGTGCTTCGATCTGCTCAATGGCCTTGATCTTCTCAGGATTGGCTTCAATTCCCCGCTGAGACACGAAGAACCCGAGAAGCTTGCTGGAGGGGACCCCAAACACGCACTTCTCGGGGTTAAGCTTGAGGTTGATCTTGTGCAGATTTGCAAATGTCTCGTCTAAATCTTGAATCAGGGTCGCCCTGTTCTTGCTCTTGACCACTATGTCATCCATGTAGGCTTCCACATTTCTGTGCATCTGCAGCTCAAAAGTGTGGTGGACTACCCTTGCGAATGTTGAACCGGCATTCTTCAAACCGAAAGGCATCCGTACGAAGCAGTACGTGCCACACGGGGTGATAAATGCGGTTTTCTCTTCATCTTCTTCTACCATGAAGATTTGATGGTATCCTGAGTATGCATAAAGAAATGAAAGCAAATCACATCCGGCTGTGGAGTCAACAATCTGGTCAATACGCGGCAAGGGAAATGGGTCTTTGGGACAAGCTTTATTAACATCAGTGAAGTCAATACAAAGTCTCCATTTCCCGCTAGCCTTGCGCACAACAACAGGATTGGCCAACCAAGTGGGATGGAGCACTCCTCTGACAAGGCCTGCTGCTTCCAACTTCTTGATTTCTTCTGCGATGAATTCTTGGCGCTCTACTGCCTGCTTCCTGACTCTCTGCTTGACGGGCCGCGCATGAGGACAGATGGCAAGGTGGTGCTCAATTACTTTCCTGGGAACACCGGGTATATCAGACGGTTGCCACGCAAACACGTCGACATTCGCCCGCAGGAAAGCAACGAGCGCGCTTTCCTATTTGGGGTCAAGAGTGGCGCTGATGGTGAAGGTACCACCAGTGCCGCCCTCCTTGGCGGACACCTTCTTGGTCTCAGGTGGAGCTGCCAATGCCTTCTTACGCTTGTCGGTGGAGCTCGATGGTACATCCTCGACGGTAGCGCAGCACTCCGAAGAGGTGCGCTTGCCGGAGTGGGCATTAGAGCTCTTGCCGGACTTGGTCTTCTTCTTCCCCCCGGGAGCTTCAGCGGCAAGTGTCCTGCGTTCTGCTGTGGCTGCTGCTTCCCGGTAGATCTTGTCGGCACAGATAAGAGCATCCTTCTTGTCGCCAGGGACAGAGATGACACTTATCGGGCCTGGCATTTTCAGTACATTGTACCCATAGTGAGAGGCTGCCATGAACTTGGCGAGTGCCGATCGGCCAAGGATTCCATTGTAAGGTAATGGAAAGTCGGCAACGTTAAACGTGACCCTCTCAGTCCTGAAGTTCAGCTCACTTCCAAATGTTACCGGCAACGTGATCTTTCCCTTCGGCTTGCTCCTTCCCGGGTTGATTCCTTGAAATGTACCGGTCTCTTCGAGCTCGCTGTCAGGGATCTGGAGTTTGTGAAGCACCGTAGAGGAGATCAGGTTCAAGCCGGCCCCGCCGTCAAGTAGCATCTTAGTGACCTTGAGGTTGCGGATTGTTGGTGAAACCAGCATCGGCAAGCACCCGACCGCAGTTATGCGATCAGGATGGTCCTCAATGTCGAAGATGATAGGCGTGCCGGACCATTTCAGAGGCTTGCGTGACTCGACGGGTGGTTCTGCTGCATTAACTTCCCGCACCCACTGCTTGAGCTGGCGGTGCGAGGCATGCAGAGAAGCACCACCATCAACGCACAGGACCTCTGTGGCTTTCTAGTACTCCTGCTCATCAGTCTCCTCATCATCCATGTCTTCATCGTCGTCGTCATCTTCATCCTTGTCACGGCCGCGAGGAGGTCTGTCTCCTTGCCGCTGCTTGGCCTTGCCGCGGCGTCCTCCTCGGCCGGGACGTTTCTTGCCGGATCCACCAGCTCCTTCCTAGGCCTTCTCCTTGTCGCGCCGCTCGTATTCAGCTTTCTGTTGCTCAACAAGCTGTTCGACTTTCTTACAGTTCTGGAGATCATGGCCCTTGGTGCGGTGAATCTTGCAGTACTGCTTGTTGGTGCCGTCCTGCTTGTCGGCGACCGCCACCTCCGCGGCAACCTCCTTCCCTGAGTCACCGGCTTTGGCTTCCTTGGCGCCGCCACTGTTGCCGGACTGCTCAACAACTAGCACTTCTTTGCCTTTCCTCCTTCTATTGTTCCACCGCCGGTTTTTCCTTGTCGGGGCAGCATCTTCACTGTCAGATCCTCCCGCTCCTATATTTTCTCCGGGGAGTCTCCTCCCTTCCTCAGCACGTGCACACTTGTCGGCCAGTGCATATAACTCACTGACGTCCCTGATCTTGCACATCGCCATTTCCTCCCGCATCCTGCGGTTTCGCACGTTCTGATGGAACGTGCTGATCACCGCGGCAGGGTGGACGTCTGGGATGTTGTGCTGCACACTACTGAATCTCTGAATGTACTTGCGCAGGGGCTCTCCTTCCTTCTGGGCGAGCAGATGAAGATCACTCTCCTGGCCATGAGGCTTGTGTCTGCCTGTGAAGGCGCCGACAAACTGATGGCACAGATCAGCCCAAGAGGATATGGAGTTGTCCGGCAAGTGCATGAGCCAGGATCTGATGTTGGGCTTGAGCACCAGCGGGAAGTAGTTGGCAAGGATCTTGTCATCTCGTCCCCCGGCAGCCTGTACCGCAATGGTGTAGATGCTGAGGAACTCCGACGGATGCGTCTTGCCGTCGTACTTCTCCGGTACGTCTGGCTTGAAGTTCTTTGTGCTGGGCCACTGGACTTGCCACAGCTAACGAGTGAACGCAGGACAACCTACTGCGTACGGCAGATCGCCTGGTTCCCCTGGCGCATGCATGTCAACAGAGGGCCCAGCGCGCTTGTCGGATTGACGTCGCGCTTCTGTTCGGCGCTCGATGCGGGTTCGAGCGTCTTCTTGTTGTCGATCATGAAGAACTTGGCACTGATCGCGACGAGCTCGTGGATCCGACGATGCAGTGGAGTCGCTGTCGAGGTGGATCCGGCAAGTCGGCGATCTTGGCCTTCGGGGCGGTGGTTGCATGTTAGTTGCGCCTCCGCCCGTTTCGTCGCCACCGGCTCGCGTCCGGCAACCCTGCCGCGGCGGCGACGCGCTCGGCCGCCATGGAGTGTCGCTGTTGGCGTAGCCGATGAGACTCTGAATGGTGGCCCTCCATTCGTCGATCTTGTCCGACATCGGAGGGTAATCTAGGAGAAGTTGAGCTCGTGCCAAAGCTTCTGCTGGAGTGGTGGGTGGCAGTGGCGGACGGCGCGAGGAGCGGGACGTGCTCGAACTTCTAACTATGTTAGAAGGAGCAGTATCCCGTCCAGGCGACCGTGTCCCGCTCGTGCCAGCACGCTGGCGTGCATGTTGGTCTTGAGTGCCCCGAGATCCACCAGCTTGGTCTTGGCCTATCATGCGTATGGCACTGCTAGTGCCATGACGCTGTTGATCTTGCACCTCCTGAGAGTGGCGTGGAACATGTACAGTCGTCGAGGTTTGTGCAGCCTTGTTCTTGGACCTGGCGGCATCATGAGCTTCCTCGTCGACGTCCATTCTTCCGCCGGCGTCCATTCCACCACCCGTTTGCTCCAACGGTGGCGGAAGTGACGTGGACGGAGCGGCTGCCGCCGAAGTCTTCTTCTTCGGTGGCATGTTGATGAAGGGAATGAAGATCTAGCTTGTGTGAACGCCGGATCAGGTTCACACAATCTCGATGCCCCCTACATGGCGCGCCAAAGATGTCGGGGGAAACTGATCCACGATCAGCTATGGGGCCAGCGGACCGGGACCCTTTCGGTTCGGCGGGGGCGGAGATAGCACGAAGAGCGGATCGAGGCGAAGCACACGAGCAGTTTACCCAGCTTCGGAGCTCTCCGGAGAGATAACACTCCTACTGCTGCTTGTCTGGTTGTATTATCTTGTGTTCTTGCTCTCGAGAGAGAGCGTGGTGTTTTCTGGGCTACGAATGAATCGAAGCGAACTGTCCGAACCCCATCTACGTTGCGCATGGGCCTCCTTTTATACGCTAAAGGGGTCACCGATAGGTGGCAACGCAGAGGAGGGTATAAACGTAAAAAGTGAGGTGGTTGGTACAGTTGCTTGTACAGTGCACCCTACCTAACCCTGACGGCAGGGGACAAGGGCATTAAAGGCCCGTCTGAGTCGCCCAAACAGTGCAGAAAAGGACCGTTAGGGGCGCCACCGTTCGCCACGATGGCGATCTTGTCAGCTTCGCATGCCACTGCGCACTGCTGGCTGCACAGCCTCCTGCCACGCACGCCTGGAGAGGCCCCCAGAGCGACACATTGGTGGATGCGCTGGAGCACGGGCACAGAGTGGCCGCCTGCCGTGGCAAGCGCCTTGCCGCTGTTGTTATCTTGTCGGGTCCGGAAGCTTGTCGCTCTCCGGGCCTCGAGGTACCTTGGTTGGTCTTCCCGGCAAACTCCTCTTGCCGGGGCCTTGTTGCCTTGCCGAAGCGCGTGGCGCGTCGCGGCAAGTTCCTTGGAGTGCCTTGGTTGGCCTTCCCGGCAAGCTCCTCTTGCCGGGGCCTTGTCTCCTGAGCTTAAATACTTTGTTCTTGAATGGCTCCAAGGGAACCATGGAGGATCTTGGCGTTCGCCCGGCAAGCCTTGCCGCGGGGTGCTGCAACTGCCCGTGCACAAGTTCGGGGTACTAGGGTACCCCTATTCTAGTACACCGACATGCTTGCAATAAGATCAACTCTCACATGACCAATCTTTGGATAATTCCTTGAAAAGAACTTTTGTCTTCTCATAAACTCCTTGAAACCAACACATGGTCTTCAAGAAAAGCCTATGGACAATCCTTCAAATATAACTCAAGGCAACCATTAGTCCATAGAGATTGTCATCAATTACCAAAACCAAACATGGGGGTACCACATGTTCTTTCAATCTCCCCCATTTTGGTAATTGATGACAATCACTTTCAAGAGTGGTTATATAAGGAATTTTGCATCACCATGCAATGCAACAACCAATGATGCATGCATATGAGATGCAAATGCTTAGGAACAAAACCAAAGCAAGAAGAAATAACTCTATAAACTTCTCCACAAAACTCTCTGTAAACTCCCCCCCCCATTGGCATCAATTGCCAAAATGGTTGAAAAGCTTCGAAGGCCAATGTAGAATGCGTTCCTCCATCAATTGTGTATTTCTCAAAAAGAGTGGGATGCAATACACATATCCAAAGATAAATACTTGGAGGAAGACAAACTATATTCAGAATGATATGCCACAAAGACATAACAAAGAGAGAAACAAGCAATCAAGCAATCAAAAGATACCAAATGAAACAAGCAATCAAAAGATACCAATCGAACCAACTAAACCAATGATCGTAAAAGCCATATGAATAAAAGATATTATGATATGAGCATAGGAGTGTTCTAAGAAAAATAGAGAAACTCCCCATGATTTGTGCAATATTTTAGTTTTGTATTTGGATACAACATGCACAAAATACGTTCATCACTCTCCAAAAATAAATAGAACCTCACACCAAGTCCAAGAGAGCAAAATAGAAAATTCTAGCCTAGCACTTGCAACAAACACATGGTTGAGCAAGGGAGTGTTCTAAAGAAACTAGAGAAGCTCCCCATGATTTGTGCACTAATTAGAATATCTGTATTTGGATACCAAGTGCAAAAAATAGGATCATCACTCCCCCAAAACCAATAGAAACTCACAACAAGTGCAAGTGAGCATATATATAGGAAATTAAGCTTAGCACTTCCAACAAACACATGGTTGAGCAACATGTAAAAGGTGTAACTTAGGAGTAGGCTCAACCAAGCCGATGTGTATGAGTCATGGCAAATCACTTGAGAAGACTAATATGAGGATGAGCATTACGCATCAACATAGTCTTGAATAAATGAGATACAAGGTGCAAGACATGTCCTTCCCACACACATACAACACAAACGGCAAATAGGTTCACAAGCTTACTAGAATGCAAATGAATAACCAAGGCTTGTGACAACCCATGGTGAAGATAGAAAATGATAGATTTGTCAATAGGAGGGATACCAAAAGACATCGCAAAAACCTCATCAAGACAAACATGAGGCAACAATCTTCACCACAAGAGGGTGCATCAAGATGCAAAGATATGTGACCCACACTCAAGAAAAATCCTTCCACTAAACCACCAAAGAAAAGGTGGACTTGAAAGAATAAGGATCTCAACTAGAGATGTAACTTTTGTCAAGTGTATAGGGTCCTAGGTAGATGAATCATGATGATATCAATCCACAAAGAAGGATGTACACACAAAATAGTTACAAAAAGGAAAGAACAAGATATCCACAAGGAAACCATAAATATACCAATAAGATATTTGCTTGAAAGCATAGCACATGGCTAGATATGGTATTATTGTATATAAATGAATTACTACCACACATCCATCAAAGATATCACAACTAGCAACATGAGATCATCGTTGAGATGCTTTGAGAAAGGAAACAAGTATCACAAGCTGGAATGAATATCATGCCAAGATGCAACCTACACAAGGTTGAGTGCAAGAAAAGAATGCATGAATAGATACTTGTTACCGAGATAGCATTGGAAAGATGTAGAAGAAACCAATTGAAGTTAGTATATAGAACTTCATTGAGCATCCTAGCTTGACTCCATTAAGCACATGGTGACACCACCTTCCTTGTGAGTGAGACGAGCATCCAATGCATCTCCAATTGTTGCTAGAACAACAACACAAACAAAATGGTACCCAAACTCATTGGGACCAAAGAGTTAGATAACCAACAATACATAGGACAAACTCCACATAAATATGTGAAAATAGATATGAAAATGAACTTCATGCACATCTCATCCAATTTGAGACTTGGTGGAGTTTTCCCTATATAAAGGGTCAGACAAAGAGAGGATGCCAAAGAAAATACATGAAGTTAATATGCATACTCAATACTTTCAAGAACCGGTACCAATAGAAAAAGAAATACCAAGTGAAAATAGGAAACCAAATCGAGAGATCATCACTTGGAAGATATCAATTAAAAGATGCATCAAGGAAGGAGATATCCATTGATACACGCAAAAAGAAAGTTATCAAACTCCCAAGGGAGAGGATGGTTCCAAACAAACCAAGCCCTTTACAAAGTTTCATGATGGCACAGAGTACCAAAAAGAAACGGTTTGTGTTCCACCAACACACACTTGATAAGGATCACAAGGTTAGTGTTATAAAGAGAATAGGATAGCTCCCCCAAGAGTTGTGCATTATAGAAAATTTGCATTTGAATACAAAATGCACAAGATGGGATCACCACTTTCACTACATCTGTAAAAATACTAGACGAGATTAAGAAATTAATAAGATCCACAAGTGGTATGAAAGACAAGGAAGTTGACACAATCCTTGGGAAGAATAAGGCAAATAAAAGCAAAAGCCAATGTAAAGATGATTGTCGGTGTCAAAACCGGCGGATCTTGGGTAGGGGGTCCCGAACTGTGCGTCTAGGCCGGATGGTAACAGGAGACGAGGGACACAATGTTTTACCTAGGTTCGGGCCCTCTTGATGGAGGTAAAACCCTATGTCATGCTTGATTAATATTGATGATATGGGTAGTACAAGAGTAGATCTACCACGAGATCGGAGAGGCTAAACCCTAGAAGCTAGCCTATGGTATGATTTTATGTTCTGGTTGTTGTGTCCTACGGACTAAAACCCTCCGGTTTATATAGACACCGGAGAGGGTTAGGGTTACACAAGGTCGGTTACAAAGGATGAGATATCCATATCCGTATTGCCTAGCTTGCCTTCCACGCCAAGTAGAGTCCCATCCGGACATGAGACGAAGTCTTCAATCTTGTATCTTCATAGTCCAACAGTCCGGCCAAAGGATAGAGTCCGGCTGTCCGGAGACCCCCTAATCCAGGACTCCCTCATTAGCCCCTGAACCAGGCTTCAATGACGATGAGTCCGACGCGCAGTATTGTCTTCGGCATTGCAAGGCAGGTTCCTCCTCTGAATACACCATGGAAGAATTTGAATACAAGGATAGTGTCCGGCTCTGCAAAATAAGTTCCACATACCACCGTAGAGAGAATAATATTTACACAAATCTTAATCTGCTGACACATTTTGGCAACATGACATTATGCCATGGCCCGGTGCTTATTCGAACCGTTTTTCTTCAACCAGCTCCACACATAATGCGAGGCGGTTTCTTGACACGTCTTGTCAAAGCAGAGATCGTGTTCCCTCAATTACGGGATTCTCATTAATACGGTCATGGGTAAGCCAACTGCGTCTATGACTCCTAGATTATAGGCAAGTCCCAAACGGCTACGGAGAGGATGCTTGATATTCACCCTCTTTATAAAGGGACAAGGTTTTCGCTTTTTCCCTCTCGTGCTCAATCGAACCCCTCCCCCGCCTCAAGTTCTAACACCCAAAGCGCAGGTCAGGTGCTCCGGATCTTCAATCATGTCCGGATCCAGCCTTCAAGGCCGGTGGATGCCCTCCTCCGTCACGGAAGACGATATCAAGTAGTTGAGGGAGGCCAGATACCTGACCACCGAGGTTTCGCATCGGCCGCCTGCTCGAGGGCAGGTCGTCCCTACTCCTGAACCCAACAAGAACGTCGTGTTCGTCTCCCACTTCCTCTGAGGCCTAGGCCTCACCCTAGATCCCTTCGTCAGGGGTTTGATGTTCTATTACGGGCTAGATTTCCATGATCTAGCTCCGGACTCCTTTCTCCACATCTCGACATTTATTGTTGTGTGTGAGGCATTCCTCCGCATTACCCCTCACTTCGGCCTGTGGCTCAAGACCTTTGAAGTGAAGCCGAAGATGATCGAGGGGCAACATGCAGCGTGCGGAGGCGCGTCAATAGGCAAGATGGCAGGAGCTCCGTGGCTGAAAGGTTCCTTTCCAGAGGTGTCCGGATTATGGCAACGGGAGTGGTTTTACATCACGGCTCCCAGAAGTGCCAAGTGGGCGGCTGGCCCCGCTTTCCGCTCGGGCCCCCACCACAACTGATGTCATGGATTAGCAGAGGTCTGAGCTGGGGTCCAGCCAAGGACGTGCCTATACGGCAAAGCCGCATTCAAGATCTCTTCGGGAGAGATTTTAATTTGGTTGTGGTAATGCAAGTTATGCTGGTCCATCGAGTCCAGCCCTGCAAACGCCGGCCCCTTCGCTTGTGGGAGTTCAACCCAGAAGGACCGCGTGCCATTCAAAGTTTCCTCGGCCTGACGCACGAGGAGATGTACAAGTCATTCTTCGGACCTCAAATAGAGTGTCTGGATACTACCGAGGACGTGGGCCTGAGCAGTAACCCTGCCGCCGAACAAGTAAGTAATCCTCTAGCCGAACAAACCGTCTTTTATTCATCATGAAGTTATTTCTGAGAGATCGCTCTTTGACCAGGACTGGCTAACAAAGGCGAAGATGATTCGGTGTTCGGCCCCCCTACCTGAGGGTTTGGAAAATCCGGTATTGGAATAGATGCTCGAGCTCTCACCTTGCCCAGAGCCCTCAAAGGAAGATACAGGGGGGAACAATATGGGCGGAAGCGGGCCCCCGTCACTGCCCGTTCTAACCGAGGGAATGAGCGCCTCCATAAAGGAGCATAACCGGGGGAGGAAGAGGGCTGCTTCCAAGGATCCGGAAGCCGAGGCCTCCAAACGGGAGAAGAAGTCTCCAACAGAGGGTCCTGCCTCGGGGGGTGCTCTTGCCGCACAAAGTCCGCGGGGGGATGAGCCCTCCAACGAGTCGTAAGTGATCTAAGAAATACTTTAATAGTGAAGGTATACTATCTTTCTTCTGAGAAAATAACCGTCGCATATATCTTGCAGTTCTGGTCTTAACCCTTCTCAGTTGAGCTCATCTTCGGGGGATCTTCTTCCGGAGATGATGGAGAGCGAAACGCCTCCCCCGGACTCCTCCGCTCAAGAAGTGGGCGACCCCGAAGTGTCGTCACGGAGGGCCTCTCCGGATCCGGTGAGGCCAGAAGATAATCCCATAGACCCTCGAAGTCCCCAGCGTCCGGCTCTCGAAGAGAGCAAACAAAAGAGTTCGACATCATCTGGTATGCGGTGGACGTTCTGAGGGAGCTGTTGGGGCGAGCGGCCATCTCAGAAGAACATCATACGCTGATGGGTACGGTGATGGAAGGAATTTCGTCCGCCGAAAGCGGATTACACGAAGCCTTTATGAGTCTACTGACAGGCTTTGAGGTACGTGAAATAATATGTGATAGTATCGCACATGTTAGGTGTGCCCTGTGTAGATAGTAGCCCCTGAGACTCTGGTTGTCATCGAGAACGGCGGTGAACAGAGGATCATAGTCCCAGGCAATAACCAGACTGCCTTTATGTGTAGGTGGTGGAAGCTCCGGTGGCTAGCCGGACTAGTGAGTTTGCCGAATTAAAGCGGCAACTGGATGCGGAAGACGCCAACATTGAGCTTGTTAACAAGCGGCTTGACGAATCACAGGGTAAGTGATGTTTTCTGGTGAATGTCACAGAATAAGAGCAGCATGATGCCAGTATCTTTAATATGTTGTCACTTCAGACGAAGCTGCCACCGTGGAGACCCTTCGGGCGGAACTCGCCCGAGCCAAGGAACAAGCGAGGGTTGGTAATGTGGCTGCTTTGAAGGCGGCCGAAGAGTTAAGAGCAGAAAAGGCCGCCCATTGCGAAAGCAAAGAAAAGATGGCCAAGATGGCCGTAGAATTAAAAGGCACTGCCGACCGTTGCCAGGTCCTTGAGGAAGAGAACCGAGTGAAGGCAGCGGACCTTGAGAAGGCCACTATGGCGACCAAAGACAGTCGCTCTGCTATGAGGGCGAAGGAGGAGGAGCTGCGCGAAGCTGGGGATATTGTGGCTGGGAAGCCCTTTCTGCTGCGGAGGAAGTTCGGTGATCTGCGGTATGCCCCTCTGGATGGGCTGTGGAGTTCGGCAGACGCATATATGGACCTGGTGGCGAGCGCTGTCGATGCAGTCGAATACTTCCATGATCAATCAGATCATGAAGCGGACAAGCTGTTCTGGTCACAATTCAACGTTCCAGAGCATCCGCTTCCCTTGACTGATCAGCTAGCCGAATGGGCCGAACTCAATAGGTTGTCTGGACTCGCCATGAGGTCTGTTGTAGATCATTTGTGGCTGAAGAAGCCGAAGCCGAACACCTATTTCAGCTTAGTGCAGCAGTTCCTTGGTGCGGTGCCGCGCATCAACGCGATGAAGAGGTAGGCGTGCATAGAAGGCTCGTGATGGCCTTTACCCGTGTCAAGGCATACTGGGCGGAGATGGATGCTACCACTGTAGCGGCGCAAGGTTCGGCCATAGGCCGAGTAGCTGTCGAGCACTATTTTGAAGAAGTTCTTGAGGGTGCTCGTTTGATAGAGTCCCAGTGCTCGAAGAATATTATGTTTGAATGACATGTATTCCCATTGTAAACACAATGTTTTTATGAAATATCGTAAGATTGTGTTTATACTTTTGCCTGAAAGTAATATGATGCCTCCTGTGCGGCCGTTTATGTATACATGTGTATAACCTGAAAGATTGCAGTCGTCGGCTTCAGCCCCCACGCATATAATGTAGAGGTGTTTGCAGAAAACGCATGTTCACACTTAACCCAACGTCTTGGTCCTATTAAGGAGGTGATAGCGCAGCGAACGAGGCAACCGGACTATAATGCTTTAACACTTTCACTTAGCCATAGGAGTTTGACAGTGGGGCTACTAGATAGCCCCTGGTGGCTCCGCACTCTTCGATCTCGGGGTGCGTACATGCCTGGCCGGAAAACGGCCCTTCGTTAAGGCGGAGGAATTCTAACATTCCGATAGGTCATCGAGTGGTTGACCAGTCTCACGCTATATCATGACAGTCAGTTTTCGGCTTTCTCTACTGAGGTACTCGTCCGGATGAACCAGGGCACAATCGCAGTAGTTCTCCTGGTGCTGCCTTAGCCGATAAAGTGGAACATAAGGCACCAAAACACAGGAGCCGGGCAAACCCAACATTTGACCAAAGACAATGATTCGGAGCTGATGCATATAAGGCCAAACTCGCGACGCCGAACACTCCCTAAGGTATTCGGTCTTTATGGTATAAACCGGGCCTAAATAGTGCCCTTTGTAAGAAGCCACTTGTGTCTAGGTACGTGCATTATTCTGACGTGGCGACATGTCAAGACGTCAGCATCCTTCTCGATTGTACTGAGAATTCGAGGGTTGTGTATCAACAAGAGACACCAAAAAAGGTTTACACAGGGTCTTAATCTAAAAAGAATCCTCGGAGCAGGTCCCTGCTGCACGTCTGCGCCTGTGTCTCCATTGTGCCGTATCCTGGACGGGTGTAGCACGATAATCATCTGTAAAAGAGAGGAACTTAGGTGAAAATGTTGTCATGCAAAAAGATAGTTTTTAAAGAAACCATGTATAACTAAAAATGAGTAGAAATTGCCACTTGTCTGCGCGCGTTGAGCCCCTTGTATTTGTAATAGGGGTGTAGCCATCAATCCGGTACAAATTACATATAGCAACGCCGGACTCGTCTAACCGCATCCATGGTCTTGACGACCTATCAAATGCTTTAGTTGGTGAGGCCATTTTTAGTGTGCGGCTGCCATGGCAGTCGCATTCTCTTCGGTGCACAAAGATCGCTTAATATTTCCATTCGCTGTAATGATGCCACGTGGACCGAGCATCTTGAGCGTGAGGGAAGCATAATGTGGTATTGGATTAAAGTGAGCAAAAGCTTCGCGTCCAAGTAGTGCTTGATAACCACTTTGGAACGGAGCAATGTGGAAGGTTAAATGTTCGCTACGAGAGTTATCGGGGAAGCCGAATATAACCTTTAGTAGCAGGGAGCCCGTGCAGTGAGCCCCTGGGCCTGGCGTTACTCCTTTAAAGGTAATGTTGCTATGGAAAATTTCCGTTGGGTCTATCCCCATTTCGCGGATTGTATCCTGGTATATCAGGTTTAAACTGCTGCCACCGTCCATCAGGACTCGTGTGAAGTGGTATCCGTCAATTATTGGGTCTAATACCAGGGCAACCCATCCTGCCCGCCGGATACTTGCTGAGTAATCACGATGGTCGAAAGTGACCGGTTGAGACGACCAGTGGCAGGATTTCACGGTGATAGGCCCTTGGGCATATTTATCTGGGAGGGCCGCTTTGCTTCCCTTGATCACGTGTATTACGTTGACTGTTTTGACTTCTGATGGAAACTTCTTTTGTTCCCCAGTGTCTTGCTTGAGAGGCTCATCCTCATCTTCGCTTGGTGTATCCTCCCCCTTGTGTACGGCGTTGAGCTTGCCGGACTGCATGAAGACCCAACATTCTCTGTGGGTATGATTAGCGGGTTTACCAGGGGTGCTATGGATCTGACATACTTGGTCCAGAATTTTGTTTAGGCCGGACAGTTCATCTCTGGTGCCTTTAGAGGGCGGCTTTTGCTGACCTAGCCGAGATCTTCTGAATCCGGCGTTTACCGCCATGCTCTTCGGACTATCTTCTTTATTCCGACGCTTATTATTTTTGCCGCGTCGTGATTTCCCGTTTTCATCTCTATCTTCGGATGTCCTTGGGTTGCTGGTGCTACATCTGGCTAGCCAGCTGTCCTCACCCATGCAAAAGCGGGTCATGAGGCTTGTTAATGCTGCCATTGTTCTCGGCTTTTCTTGGTCGAGGTGTCTGGCAAGCCATTCGTCGCGGATGCTATGCCTAAAAGCTGCCAAGGCTTCAGCGTCCGGACAGTCAACTATTTGGTTCTTCTTAGTAAGAAACATGTTCCAAAGCTTTCGGGCAGACTCTCCGGGTTGTTGAGTTATATGACTCAAATCGTCCGCATCCGGGGGTCGGACATAAGTCCCTTGAAAATTTGCCCGAAAAGCGTCTTCGAGCTCTTCCCAGCTTCCAATGGAGTTTTCGGGGAGGCTTTAAGCCAGTGCCGAGCTGGCCCTTTGAGTTTGAGGGGTAAGTATTTAATGGCGTGGAGATCGTCTCCTCGAGCCATATGGATGTGGAGGATATAGTCCTCAATCCAGACCCCAGGGTCTGTTGTTCCGTCGTATGCCTCTATGTTTACGGGTTTGAATCCCTCTGGAAATTCATGGTCCCGCACCTCATCGGTGGAACATAGGCGGTGTGCGGCGCCCCTATATCTGGGCGTTCCGTGGTGTTCGGATGTTTGGTGTGTTGCATCGTATGTTGGGGCGCGCTTGCATGGTCCATAGATGGATTTGGTTGCACCGTCCTTTTGATGCGAGCCCTCGCGTGGATCACGTATTGGCTTATGTGCGGCATTGCTTGCCGCTCTATGTTGGCCGTGAGGTCGTCTATCCGGCCAGGTGGCCATTTTAATTTTTGGTTGCGGGGGGTCTAAGGCCTCCTCATCAAATTCAGGTAGCAGCTTCCGCTTTGGGTAGCTCTTGGTGGGGCGATTACCGCCATACTTTGCTTCCGTGTTGAGTACTTTGCTCCATCTGATTTGGAGTGTGTCCTGCGCAGCCTTGAGCCTTTGCTTCTACTTTTTTAGACTCCTAGCGGTGGCAACAAGCCTTTGATGGGCATTTTGTTGCTCCAGGCGTCTGTCCGGTGTTATGTCCTCCGGACTATTATCCTTGACAGAATCGGTTTGTTCGGTTTGATTCTCTGTATTGTCATGGTCCGGCAGTGGTTCGCCCTGTTCCAACGCTGGGCCTATATGATCGTTATTTCTGCCAAGGCGGGATTTGGGGTGGCGCTTGCGCCGCCGCTTTGACTACTTCTTGAGGGGACAAGCCTTCGTTGCATCCTTCCGTTCCTCGTCGTCGTCTTCTTTTGGTGTGTCCACCATGTATACGTCATGTGATGAGGTGGACATCCAGTGCCCTATGGGCAGCGGTTCCTCTTCGCCTCCCACATCATCGTCCATACCGTCGATGTCTTCAGAGTCGAAGTCGAGCATGTCGGTTGAGTCATCGACAGTGGCTACTAAGTGGGTGGTGGGTGGGCGTCCAATTTCTTCGTTGTCCGCATCCCAGTCCTGCCGGACATAGTTCGGCCAGGATCCTCCTGACAAGGATCAAGACCTTAATGAGTTCAGTATGTCGCCAAAGGGCGAGTGCTGAAAAATATCCACGGAGGTAAACTCCATGATCGGCGCCCAATCGGATTCGATAGGAACGGGCGCAGGCGATTCGGAGTCCGTGGCCGGAGAAGGATCCAGCAGTTTCACAACACGGCTCTCGTGCAAGGCAAGGTCGATGTTTGGCTCGATCGCCGCTGAGGGTAAGGCCAGCGTGGCGGGGTCCATCCACCCATCCGTGGAAGGCGCAACTGGCTCCGAATTGATGGTTGGAGCGGCTGCCGATGCGATCTCCTTAACACTGTCCGATGGGAGAGCTAAGTCATGCTCATTGTGACCTCGTGGCGCACAAGGCAGTGGCTCGAATCCGTCGAAGATCAAATCTCCACGGATATCGGCCGTGTAGTTTAAGCTTCCAAACCTGACCTGGTGGCCAGGGGCGTAACTTTTAATCTGCTCCAGATGGTCAAGCGAATTGGCCCGCAGTGCAAAGCCGCCGAATACGAAGATCTGTCCGGGGAGAAAGGTCTCACCCTGGACCTCATCGTTGTTGAAGATCGGAGGAGCCATCGGGCCTAAAGGTGACGACACAGAGGAACTCTCAATGAAAGCACCAATGTCGGTGTCAAAACCGGCAGATCTCGGGTAGGGGGTCCCAAACTGTGCGTCTAGGCCAGATGGTAACAGGAGACGAGGGACACAATGTTTTACCCAAGTTCGGGCCCTCTTGATGGAGGTAAAACCCTACGTCCTGCTTGATTAATATTGATGATATGGGTAGTACAAGAGTAGATCTACCACGAGATCGGAGAGGCTAAACCCTAGAAGCTAGCCTATGTTATGATTGTATGTTGTGGTTGTTGTGTCCTACGGACCAAAACCCTCCGGTTTATATAGACACCGGAGAGGGTGTAGCGACCAGACCTCAAACGGTCCAATCTCTGTGCTCCGGTGTCATCCCTGGATCAGTAATGCTGACACCACACAGTAATTGAAGGATTTATAACAGAGTAGAAATCACACACTTATTACATCGAGTGTCTAAAAAGAGAACTTATTACAATAAATATGGCTTAAGGCCATCTAATAACGATAACAGCGGAAGGCTTGGAAGATAAGTGAGTCCATCAACTCCAATGGCATCACTGAGTATAGAACCATGACCTAAAAAAATAACACCTAGAGAGTAACGTAATGAAATAGGCTATTCTATATGCATATTTGGCGGGTGGCAAGCTCTATGGTTATAGTTTTGCATAAAGCCATTTTTTCCCTACTGCAAAGGAATAAATTTATTTAACTATCATAGTGGTTGTTAAACATTGAGAATGGTTGACAGCATTCTCAATCCCAATTAAGCATCATCATTAAACAAACACAACAAAATTAAATTTTAGAGTAATATGTTGAGATTCACATGATAATCCAGGTACTAGATACTCAAGATGCCATAACCGGGGACACGGTTAACCATGATTAGTTTATACACTCTGTAGAGGTTTGCAGACTTTTCCCCACAAGACTCGATCGCCTCCGTTTGGTTTCTCGCACTACATGGTGTTTGAGAAGACGGATGATCGAGACATAGTCTTCCATAAGTGCTAGCACCTTACGATGGGTAGACTGTTACACCTACTTTCCCCCTACATCTGCTAGTCTACCACTGTAAGAGTTCACACAACTTAATCAACTATGCTAGAGCCCATAATAGCTTGCGGCTGCACACGGAAGTTTCTAGCATGAATAATCTCATGATCCCTTTGAGCATGGGTGGCGGTCCAAAAGAAAACAGGCAATCCTGGAATACCCAGGTACCTCAATCCACCCGGATGTGTGTTTAAGTTGCCACCTTAAATAAACCATTAGTTATCAATCTCACATCTGTCATGGATACTCTCACCCAATCCACGTCTACTAGCATAGCATGGCATAATGAGCAAACGTAGAAGTAACTCCCAAAGGTTTGATAATAAACAGGTAATAGGTACTACCTCAACTATTTCACGAACCCACAATTTAATTTGATCCTAATCATGCAATGTGTAAGGATTGATCTAATGCAATAAAACTGGGTAGTGGGAAAGCATGATCAAAGTGTTACTTGCCTTGCTGATGATCCGGGAAACCTAGCGATTCGAAGTAACAAGCGGCGCACTCCGGGTACTCTATCGCAAACAAACAAGCATACAATAAGTACTCACTAATGCACGGGTAAAACTCAAATAAGAGATCTAACCAGAAAGTTCAACTTAAGAACTCTGGTTGGCAAAAAAATCAAAACGAACGAAGCAACGAAAGACAAACGGCAAAAGAACAAATCCGTCGGAAAACCGAACGGTTTTTCGAGAAAGACCAGGGCGAAAAGAAAAAAAACTACCTCCGGCGGTCTGGTGAACGGCGGCGGCGGCGGTCCGGCGAGCGGCGGCGGGGCGGCGGCGGTCCGGCGAGCGACGGCGCGGGGCTAGGGTGGCTAGGGTTTGGGGGGGTCCGGCTCGGCCTCCCCGGCTTATAAAGCCGGACGGGCCTAGTGTCCGGGTCGGACACGACCCGTAGGTCGATTGCGTTTTTTTTAAATAGTTACGCTTAGGAAAAAAAACCACAGGAATACTAAACGGACTCCAAAAATCCCGAAATAAATTTTCCCCGGCTTCTAAAATGAAGGCGCATAGGATGAACATTTATTTGGGGCCTAAATGCAATTTTGAAAAACGCACATTTTTCCTAAATTCAAATAGAATAGCAAATAAAACCAAAATAAAATCTAATTGATTTTTTATTAAATCCTCAATATTTCTTTATTTTGGGAAAGTCATTTTATTCCCTGTCTCATATTTTTGTAATAGAAATAATTGAAGATAAAATAAATAAAATCGAAAGATCCTATTTTTAAAATTTGAGACAACTCAAATATGAAAATAACGAAATCCCCAACTCTCTCCGAGGGTCCTTGAGTTGCGTAAAATTTCTAGGATCAACCAAAATGCAATAAATATGATATGCAATGATGATCTAGTGTATAACAT
Source organism: Triticum dicoccoides (assembly GCF_002162155.2). Taxonomy (NCBI): domain Eukaryota; kingdom Viridiplantae; phylum Streptophyta; class Magnoliopsida; order Poales; family Poaceae; genus Triticum; species Triticum dicoccoides. The sequence goes on from NC_041384.1 coordinate 264,622,618, forward strand.
TCCAAATTGAAAATTTGGGATGTTACAAACCTACCCCCTTAAGATGAATCTCGCCCTCGAGATTCGGGTTGGCTAGAAAATAGGTGAGGGTGGTCTTTCAGCAATTCTTCCTCTCGTTCCCAGGTGGCTTCATCCTCCGTGTGGTGGCTCCACTGAACCTTCCAAAACTTGATAACCTTGCTGCGGGTGACTCGACTGGCATACTCTAGAATCTTAACTAGTTTCTCCTCATAGGTCAAATCACTATCCAACTAAATCACTTCCAATGGTACCGTATCTCTCAATGGTATGTCAGCCATCTCTGCGTGGCACTTCTTCAACTGGGATACATGGAACACATCATGAACTCCCGACAATCCTTCGGGCAATTCCAACTTGTAGGCTACTTCTCCCATACGCTCCAAAACTTTGTATGGGCCTACAAAATGTGGCGCTAATTTTCTCTTAACTCCAAAGCGCTTAACTCCTCGAAGTGGTGATACTCGGAGATAAACTCGGTCTCCGACTTCGTAAACTGTCTCCTTGTGTTTAGAATCTGCATAACTCTTCTGCCTGGATTGAGCTACCTTCAGCCTGTCACGAATTAATTTCACTTTTTGTTCAGATTCCTTTATCAGATCCGGTCCAAACAACCGGCGGTCTCCAACTTCATCCCAGGACAATGGGGTCCTGCACCTCCTTCCATACAAGGCTTCGAAAGGGGCCATCTTCAAACTGGATTGATAGTTATTGTTGTAAGAGAACTTTGCATACGGCAAATTCTCGTCCCAGCTAGATCCGTAGTCTAGTGCACAAGCTCTTAGAATATCCTCCAAAATCTGATTGACTCTCTCAGTCTGTCCATCTGTCTGCAGGTGAAAAGCTGTGCTAAACTCCAGTCTGGTTCCCAAAGTCTCATGTAACTGATTCCAGAACTTTGAGGTAAACTGGGTTCCTCTATCTGATACAATGCTCCTTGGAACTCTATGCAGACATACGATCCTGGTCATGTATATCTTTGCCAAATTTGCACTGGTATAGGTAGTCTTCACTGGAATGAAATGAGCTACCTTTGTCAAACGATCGACTACAACCCATATCGAGTCATAGCCTGAATGTGTTCTGGGCAATCCTGTAATAAAATCCATGCCTAGCTTATCCCACTTCCATTCGGGTATTGGCAATGGTTGTAGCAATCTGGCTGGCTTCTGATGCTCTGCTTCACTCTCTGACAGACATCACAAACTGCTACATACTCCGCAATATCCTTCTTCATTCCGGTCCACCAGAAAATATCCTTCAAATCCAAATACATCTTGGTATTTCCTGGGTGAATCGAATATGGTGAATCATGGGCCTCTTGTAAAATTAAATTCCTGATCTCCGAATCATTTGGCACATAAACACGGTCTTCAAACCATAAGGTATCATGCTCATCCTCACGAAATCCCTTAGCTTTTCCTTTGATCATTTTCTCCTTAATAGAAGCAGTCTCCTTGTCTGTCCTTTGAGCTTCTCTGATCTTATCCATCAAAGTAGACTGAATCTTCAATGCTACTACATAGCCTCTCGGGACTATTTCCATTTCCAAACAAAGCTCTCGAAGATTTTCGGCTAACTCCCTTGGTAAATCCGCCATCATTAAGGTGTTGACGTGGCTCTTACGGCTCAACGCGTCAGCTACTATGTTAGCCTTTCCGAGGTGATAATGCAATTTCATATCATAATCCTTGATGAGCTCCAACCATCTCCTTCGTCTGAGATTCAACTCCTTCTGTGTGAAAATATACTTCAAACTCTTATGATCCGTGTACACCTCGCAATGGTTTCCAATCAGAAAATGTCTCCAAGTCTTCAGTGCATGCACTACGGCTGCTAACTCCAAATCATGCGTAGCATAATTCAACTCATGAGGCTTAAGTTGTCGTGAGGCATATGAAACAACTCTTCCTTCCTGCATAAGCACTGCTCCAAGTCCTCGTCATGAAGCGTCACAATACACCTCATAATCCTTGGTCTGATCCGGTAAAATCAACACTGGTGAGGTAACCAAACGTTTCTTCAACTCCTGAAAACTAGCCTCATATTCCTAAGTCCATATGAACTTGGTATCCTTCTTCAACAACTCCGTCATAGGCTTCGCAATCTTTGAGAAATTCTCAATAAACCTCTGGTAGTATCCTGCGAGTCCAAGAAAACTCCGGATCTCTCCAACTATGGTTGGTGCTTCCCACTTGGTCACGGTATCAACTTTAGTGGGATCTACTGCTATACCTTCTCCGGATATAATGTGTCCGAGAAATCCAACTTCTTTCAACCAAAACTCACATTTGCTAAACTTGGCATATAATTGATGTTCTCTGAGCTTTCCAAGAACCAAACGCAAATGCTCCTTATGCTCCTCTTCATTCTTCGAGTAAACCAGGATATCATCAATGAACACTACGACAAACTTATCCAAGAACTCCATAAACACTTTGTTCATCATGTTCATAAAATATGCAGGTGTGTTAGTCAGACCAAATGACATAACGGTATACTCGTACAGCCCATACCTGGTGGTAAAAGCTGTCTTGGGTATATCCTATTCCCGAATCTTCAACTGGTGGTATCCTGATTGCAGATCGATCTTGGAAAGTAACATAGCTCCTTGCAATCGATCAAACAGGTCATTGATCATCGGTAGTGGGTATTTGTTCTTGATGGTTACTTCATTCAAACCTCGATAATCAACAACCATCCTTAACGATCCATCCTTCTTCTCCACTAGAAGTACTGGTGATCCCCAAGGTGAAGAACTTGGGAGAATGTATCCTTTATCCAGTAACTCCTTAATTTGCTTCTTAATTTCTACCAAATCCTTTGGAGGCATCATATATGGTCTTTTTGATATTGGCCCTGTGCCTGGCAAAAGCTCAATCAGAAACTCAATATCTCTATCTGGTGGCATGCCTGGCAATTCTTCTGGAAATACATCAGGGAAATCCTTCACTACTGGTACTTCCTCCTGCACAACTCCTGTTAAACAATTTGCTTGAGTCCTCTTTGGCACATGTCGGGATACATACTTGATCCTTCTCCCTTCTGGGGTGGTAAGCAAGATTGACTTACTGGCGCAATCGATGTTTCCTCCATACATCGACAACCAATCCATACCCAGAATTACATCCAAACCTTGTGATTCCAATATTATCAAATCTGAGGGAAACACATGCCTACCTATACTTAATGGCACTTGAAAACATCCTTGGCTAGCCATATACTCCGCTTCTGGTGAGCTTACCAGCATAGGTGTTCTAAGAACTTTGGTGGGCAGGTTATACTTATGCACAAATCCCCTTGATATGTATGAATGCGATGCACCAGTATCAAAAAGAACGAGTGGAGTAAATGACTTAACCAAAAACTTACCGATTACTACATCCGGCTGCTCTTCAACCTCCTCCACGTTAACGTGGTTCACCTGTCCCCTGTTGAAAGGGTTTGGCTTCTTCCCAGAGCTTCCATTGCCATTTCAATTCTGTGATTCAGGACATTAGTTGGCATAATGTCCGGTCTTCTGGAACTTAAAACAAGTTACTTGGCTCAGGACTCTCTTGGCTGGGGTCGATGGGTTGGGGCGGTTCTGGCCGTTGCTTCCTCCATTCCCATTACCATTCTTGGGGCCATTATGATTGTGCGAGCTACCTCCTCCATGGGTATGCTGAAAATGTCCTCCCGGTCTAGGGGTAAAACGTGGCTTCTGCTGAGCTCCTGAAGTGTGCTTCCCTTGTCCATACTTCCTCTTGCGATTCTCAATTTGCTGCTGCTTCCCTTCAATCATAAGAGCACGATCTACCAACTCCTAGTAGTTGTTGAAGGTGGCTACCATCAACTGCATGCTCAACTCATCGTTCAGTCCTTCCAAAAACTTCTCCTGCTTAGCTACATCCGTAGCAACGTCATCTGGGGCATAACGTGCTAATTTACTAAAGTCCTCCACATACTGGCCAACTGTCCGTCCTCCTTGGTGCAAGGTGCGAAACTCTCGCTTCTTCATGGCCATAGCTCCTGCTGAAACATGGGCAGTTCAAAAAGCCTGCTGAAACTGGTCCCATGTGACAGTATCGACAGGGAGAGTGGCTGTAAAATTCTCCCACCATGATGCTGCGGGTCCTTCAAGCTAATGTGCGGCAAACTTCACCTTCTCCGCATCCGTGCATCCTACTGTGGTCAACTCTCTAGCTGTCTTGCGGAGCCAATCATCTGCTACTATCGGCTCGGTGCTACTGGAAAACACCGGCAGATTCAGCCTAAGAAAACGGGCTAAGTGATCAACAGGTGGTGGTGGTGGTGGGTTGTTGTTGTTGCCTTGATTCTGATTCTAGACTAGTAACTGCATCAATGTGTTCTGCTGCTGGATCAACTGGGTGAGCTCCGGTGGGAAAGTAAATCCAGGGTCATGTCTCGGAGGCATCTGAGGGTTTAGAAAAGATGAGATTGAAGAATAGAGGGGGTCTAAAGAGAAAACACTACCCATATGCACATGAGGCAAAAGCAAACAATTCACTTCATTCAATCAATCAAACAAGGGCATACAATCGATCTAACTATCGCAAAAGTGCTCGGACTACTATATTTACATGGTGGACTACTACTACTGATGAGGTGGTCTATTAGAAATATTCTTCGGTTGCAGACTCCATGATATCTGCTCCAGCTTCATCAACGTAGTCATCGTCGCTATCATCTGGATCCGAGTCGGTGTCGTCGATGATGATGTAGTCTTCCGGGAGAATCTCCTTGAGTTCTTCGTCTTCTTCTATCAGTGCAGGGCCTCCCATAAATATTCCGATCTTCTTGATCAGATCGTCATTCTTCTCCACTAACACTTCAATTTCCTCTTCATAATCTTCACGTGTAGCCTTGATTTCTTCCTCCAGTTCCTTGATTCTTGTCTTTGCCTTCTTCAGGTCTATCATGTCGGCGCACATCTGGTTCTCCTGTCGTCGAGTGCTGGTTTAACTTCTGGATAAAAGCTGCAACTGATCTATCCTTCCTGGTACTGATCATCTCCCAGTGCTCATCTCGGCGCCCACAAATCTGGTAGACAGTATCCTTAAGATCATTGCGGTAGACTTCTCTAATGCGTCCCATGGCGATGTGAGCTTCCATGCACTTTCCTAGATTCCAAGTTGGTGCATCAAAAGAGAACTCTATGGGCTCAGTGACTGGCATGAACGTCCTTCCTGGAACTTGAACTTGAATCATCCAGCGCTCATCTTCAGGGAAAGTGGCGTTGTAGGTGCCGGTGAAGCTTGGTACTCTTATGTTCAGGTATCTAGTGACTTCCTTCAAGTGACGTCCAAAGGGTGTATCTTCATCCGGTTGCGTGAACTTGTTCATTGCATCCGCCATCCTAAAAGAGTAGAAAATATGAGGAGTCAAAAAAAGAGAAGAGAGTGAGTAGTGATCTAGGTCTTTAGCTTAGTGGTCGTGTCCTATAGTCAGTGTGTGCTCTGATACCATCTTGTAGCGACCAGACCTCAAACTGTCCAATCTCTGTGCTCCGATGTCATCCCTGGATCAGTAATGCTGACACCACACAGTACTTGAAGGATTTATAACAGAGTAGCAATCACAGACTTATTACATCGAGTGTCTAAAAAGAGAACTTATTACAATAAATATGGCTTAAGGCCATCTAATAACGATAACAGCGGAAGGCTTGGAAGATAAGTGAGTCCATCAACTCCAACAGCATCACTGAGTATAGAACCACGACCTAAAAACTCCTTAATCGTCGTCTAAAAAGTATGCAACATTAACATTGTAAGCCCGAAACGGGTCAGCACATGGAATATGCAGGCAAAATAACACATAGAGAGTAATGTAATGAAATAGGCTATTCTATATGCATATTTGGCTGGTGGAAAGCTCTATGGTTACAGTTTTGCGTAAAGCCAATTTTTCCCTACTACAAAGGAATAAATTTATTTAACTATCATGGTGGTTGTTAAACATTGAGAATGGTTGACAGCATTCTCAATCCCAATTAAGCATCATCATTAAACAAACACAACAAAATTAAATTTTAGAGTAATATGTTGAGATTCACATGATAATCCAGGTACTAGATACTCAAGATGCCATAACCAGGGACACGGCTAACCATGATTAGTTTATACACTCTGCAGAGGTTTGATTACTTTTCCCCACAAGACTCGATCGCCTCCGTTTGGTTTCTCACACTACATGGTGTTTGAGAAGACGGATGACCGAGACATAGTCTTTCAGAAGCGCTAGCACCTTACGATGGGTAGACCGTTACACCTACTTTCCCCTACATCTGCTAGTCTACCACTGTAAGAGTTCACACAACTTAATCAACTATGCTAGAGCCCATAATAGCTTGCGGCTGCACATGGAAGTTTCTAGCATGAATAATCTCATGATCCCTTTGAGCATGGGTGGCGGTCCAAAAGAAAACAGGTAATCCTGGAATACCCAGGTACCTCAATCCACCCGGATGTGTGTTTAAGTTGCCACCTTAAATAAACCATTAATTATCAATCTCACATCTGTCATGGATACTCTCACCCAATCCACGTCTACTAGCATAGGATGGCATAATGAGCAAATGTAGAAGTAACTCCCAAAGGTTTGATAATAAATAGGTAATAGGTACTACCTCAACTATTTCACGAACCCACAATTTAATTTGATCCTAATCATGCAATGTGTAAGGATTGATCTAATGCAATAAAACTGGGTAGTGGGAAAGCATGATCAAAGTGTTACTTGCCTTGCTGATGATCAGGGAAACCTAGCGATTCGAAGTAACAAGCGGCGCACTCCGGGTACTCTATCGCAAACAAACAAGCATACAATAAGTACTCACTAATGCACGGGTAAAACTCAAATAAGAGATCTAACCAGAAAGTTCAACTTAAGAACTCTGGTTGGCAAAAAAATCAAAATGAACGAAGCAACAAAAGACAAACGACAAAAGCAACAGGCTTCATTTACTATTCTGGATCTAGGGCAATTATTACAGTGGCAAAAACTTGTTTAAGTTAGTTAAACGGAAAAAGGGTTTTGATACGAAACTCCGGGCACTTGAATCGCCTGATTCCGATAAACGAACCAAAAGTTAGACTAAAAAGAAAATCGAATCAGAAATCGCGATCAGAAAAATCACGGATTTAATCCGAGAAAAAGAAAAACGACAAACGTTCGTTAAAACGAACGAACGGACGAACGCTCGCTATTTAAATAAACCGGATAACCCAATCTATTTAAAAAACCAAAACTAAAAAAATGAACAAAACTGTTGCAAAACCGAACGGTTTTTCGAGAAAGACCGGGGCGAAAAGAAAAAAAACTACCTCCGGCAGTCCAGCGAGAGGCGGCGCGGCGGCGGGGCGGCGCGGGGCTAGGAAGGATAGGGTTTGGGGGGGGTCCGGCTGGGCCTCCCTGGCTTATAAAGCCGGAAGGGCCTAGTGTCCGGGTCGGACACGGCCCATAGGTCGGTTGCGTTTTTTAAAATAGTTACGCTCAGAAAAAACAAAAGGAATACTAAACGGACTCCAAAAATACTGAAATAAATTTTCCCCGGCTTCTAAAATCAAGCCGCACAGGATGAACATTTATTTGGGGCCTAAATGTAATTTTGAAAAACGCGCATTTTTCCTAAATTCAAATAAAATAGCAAATAAAACCAAAATAAAATCTTAATTGATTTTTTATTAAATCCTCAATATTTCTTTATTTTTGGAAAGTCATTTTATTCCCTTTCTCATATTTTTGTAATAGAAATAATTGAAGATAAAATAAATAAAATCAAAAGATCCTATTTTCAAAATTTGAGACAACGCAAATATGAAAATAACGAAATCCCCAACTCTCTCCGAGGGTCCTTGAGTTGCGTAAAATTTCTAGGATCAACCAAAATGCAATAAATATGATATGCAATGATGATCTAGTGTATAGCATTCCAAATTGAAAATTTGGGATGTTACAAAGGGTTAGGGTTACACAAGGTCGGTTACAAAGGAGGAGATATCCATATCCGTATTGCCTAGCTTGCCTTCCACGCCAAGTAGAGTCCCATCCAGACACGAGACGAAGTCTTCAATCTTGTATCTTCATAGTCTAACAGTCCGGCCAAAGGATAGAGTCCGGCTGTTCGGAGACCCCCTAATCCAGGGCTCCCTCAATGATCCACAATTTCTACCACATAAATGATTACCAATTTTCAAGAGAAAAAAGTATTTGGAAATAATTCCCAGTGGTATATTGCAAAGATATCCAACATCATCTTCACACAAAACACAAAAGTAAATTGCAACTTGTAGAGCTAACATGCCACCTAGGAACAAGATAATTTACAATATCAACTCTAGGTGACATTCTCTCAAATGTAAACATTTTCTAGGCTTGTAATATGCACATAGCACATTACTCCTCCATAATGTGATACCAAAGAAAACTTAACAAGAGGCAATAAGAATCCAACAAGAGATAAATAATGGACTATTTAGAATTTGAATTTCTCATGAGAAGACATACCACATAGAGACTAGATAATCTTGTAATATCAATACTAGGTGGTATTCCTCATGTACACACATTTATAGGATCGTGACGTGCAGAAAGCACATCACTCCCCCAAAATGGGATGTTCTATTAATCTCTCACAAGAGCCAACTAAGATACAAACAAGATGCAAAAAGTCTCAACACAATACTCACATGTACATGATGTGCAAACCAACATACATATACTTGATTACTCAAGATAAGCAAATTGGAAGCACAACATATACAAACACATGCAAGGTACACAACCAAAACATGCAAAGGGTCAAGTAACTTTCAATGTAAACAATTTAAGTACAAGTTACCGCAAGGAGGCACATTGGATATAAGCTAACAACATGATAATCCAAATGACGTGGCTTGAGACAATATGAATAATGAAGATCCCTTAATTCTTCATGATGTAGCCAAGTCTCCAATGCCATCCATCGTCACCTATTGATCAAGTTTGAGATTGTTGGTCCCCAACCAAGTTGGGTCCTAAGAGGTTAGTCACAATAGGCTTGGCTACCCAAATAGTTCTTTTCTTGACATCACTTTGAGTAGCAACAAATTTGGCAAACACATTGCCAACCTTACCCTTCCCAAGAGAATATATATCATCAATTAGAATAGGGATGGATAAGGTATCATTCGTGCATGAAGAAGCGACGTGACCTTTCTCACGACATAGGTAGCAATGTCTACTCTTCACTTTCTTCTCACTTGATTTCTCAACTTGAGAAGCATTAGCTTGAGTCTTCTTGGGAAGAGGCATTTCCTCAACTTAAGGTTGAGCATGAGAATGGACTTGTGGCCGCTTCCCTTGTTGCTTGTCACTAATGTCCATCTTCTTTAATGGGAAATATCTAACATGACACCCTTCAATTTTGCACTTGAAGCAAATAATCTTGGCCGAATTCTTGTCTTGTTTTTGGCCCTTCTTCTTGTTGATCTTGCACTTCTTATTCTTATCGGAGTTGAATCCAAGTCCACCCTTGTTATTGGGGGATTTTTGCACACTCAATATATTGTTGAGTGTGGACTTCTTTTCATGACAATTTTCCAAGTCTTTCTTCAAGGAAGTGACTTGGGCCTTGAGCTCTTTGATTGCCTCTACATGATTAGAATAAATAAAGCAAAATTACTTTTTTCTGTTTTCTGAATTATCTGTGCAATAAAAAATGATCAGAAAATAAAAGTTGTCCAAATGCCCTGAAAATTTAGTATGTTTTTTCTAGAATATTTAAGAATTTTTGGCACTAAAAACACCTCAGGGAGGTGCGCCAGTGGGCCACAAGCCCACAGGGTGCGCCCACCCCCTGGGTGCACCTAGAGGGCTTATGGATTCCACGTGGGTCCCCCTCACTTATTCCAGCACCCATCCACTTCGTCTTCCTCTAGAAAAAATCTCCTTAGTCAAACACGTGTTCTTGCTCATTTTGCTGCCATTTTTTTTCTCCTTGCTTGGAACTCCATTTCCGAAACTGTTTCGGGGATTTTTTTCATTGGTATGTGACTCCTCCAAGGGTCCAATTAGTTTTTGTTATAGTGCTTTATATATTGAATTTTTTTGCTGCTGTGGTGACCTTGTTCTCGAGCTTGCATGTCAAATTTATATGGTCCAAAGTAGTTTTGTTGCATGATATAGCCTCTAGACACTTGTGGGAGTAGTTGTTATCAATCTTGTTCAGTTTTGTTCACTTTTATTTTGAGTCACTAAAAATTTCAGAAATTTTTCAGAGGAAGAAAAATGTTTAGGAAGATATACCAAGGGGGTTCCTCGATGAAGAAAGCCCCAAGGCTTGTGATACGTGAGCCAAACCTAGAACCACCAAGGGAAGCTCTAGTGCGGCCTTGTGAATGGTTGTCGGATCATTTCATGGTTCATGCAAGTTTTAAGGAGGAATTTGACGCATGCGTACAAAACGCTAGCCTTGAGGACTTCGTGTCAGATAAGTATCAGCAATACTATCACCGCACTAATTCATTTGTGTGGAGATTTTATTTTACATCCAAGCGCAATACTCATTCTGTTTTATTTGATCTATATGATAAATCTCTTCGATGGACCTTGAAGATTTTAATGAAATATGCAAAATCCCGCAATGGGGCACTCATAGCGAGCCTCGTAAATCTGATTGTTTTGAGTTCCTTGCTAGCATTACTATAGGGGAAACTAGAACCATAACCCAATCCACTATAGGGAGCATTCACTTTCCTGCTATACACTATTTTGCTCTCTTTATAGGTAGGTGCATTAATGGTAAACATGATCATAGCCACCTTTATGCATCAGATCTTAGTGTCCTCAAGAGTGCGGTAACGTGTGATAGACGATATAACTTAGGGGCTATTGTTGCAAGGCGATTACATAATAATGCTAAAGATGGAGATTTCTTTGGTGGGATTTATGCCACCTGGTTAGCTAATTATCTTGGGGTACCCATAAGAGAAAATGACGTTCATTTACCACCCGCTTACCTTGATAATGATGCAATGGTTCATTACCAGTTTCTTGAGAGGAGCGAACAACCACTCATGTACCGACTAATCTTTGACAGGGAGCGCGTCTTTTATGTTACGCTTCCCACTCCTGCATTCTTTGAATTTTAGGTCAAATGGAGATACTTCATACCAGAGAGGAGGCAGACGAGTATGAGAGAGGGGGAGGCCACTCGCCTCCACACTGCAGCCCTTCAGGCAGTAGCGGCCTGTCACGCCCAATATGCGATCATATCTGAGAGGAACTCGAGGGTCCCACCAAGGATAGAGCCGCATATTGAAGACGCTTTTTCAAGGTGGATATCATTACATCATACCATTACATAATATGATGCGGAGCATCCCACGTTCATCCCCATGTACACTCGGACTACTCTCCAAGCCCCAAGCATACATAAGATGAGACCTTGACTATACACCATTGGACACAAGGTGAACTCGCTCCTCTTTGAACCATCACTTTCCATATGTGAGACATGGCTACTACCTCAAATATATGTGCTATGCATGACCAGGAAAAAAGAGGAAGACCATGGACAAGACGGCGAGGACACCAAGTACAAGGAGCTGCCAAAGAAGCTCTAGCGAGCGAACGTCCGGCCTCCACCAGACGACCGGCCAGCGAGCGGACGTCCGGCCTTCACCGGACGACCGGTGCCTGAAGCATAGCCGACGCTAGCTACAGCACCTCCCAGCGAGCGGACGTCCGGCCCCCACCGGATGACCGGTAATATTAACAGAAGTTTGAAGACACCGGACCTCCGGTGCCTCTTCACACAATGTTTTCAGCGGACGTCCGGCGACTAGCGGACGACCGGTCCCTCCTGAGCCACCGGATGACCAGTACCTGCCTGTGCGCAGCCGGGCCTTTGGCCTTGTATCCCTCTCCCACTTACCCCTTCATGGCTCTAGACTATATACACTCCTCCACCTCCTCCATTTGAGGGTCAGCGTTGTGATAGCTCATATTAGAGATAGAGCCTCACTCATCCACATCGGACCTACTCCACGAGAGAGACCGCGACCCCTCTACGGAGAAGATCCACATTGGATTCAAGACCTCCTCGCGGAGAAGACCATCAAGACCTCGTCACGGAGAAGAACCTGCTACCCTTTGTATCGTCCCGTGTTGACTTTGGATCGTGTGATCTCTATGTCTTCGAGGATCTAGCATATGTGTGATCGTTCTTGTTGGTTTGAGTGATTCTCTCGTGCTTCCCCTTGTATTTCCCCTTGTATTTCCCCTTGTGTTCTTCGTGTTCTTCGCGGGATCCGCTCCTTTCGTGAAAGATCGACCATCTAGGGTTCCACCCTACAACATCTTGGTATCATAAGCCACGTTGATCATGATTTCGGAGCCTCCCCTCTTTGTTTTCTAGCCTAATTTTGTTGTGTTCTTCCCCAATTTCAAAAATCCCCATCAAAAATAGCACCAAATTTTTTTGTGATTTGTTGGTTTGAGGAAGTTTTGTTGGATTTGATCCGCGGATTTGCTTGGTTTCGAGTCGATCTAGCATTTCCCCAACTTTCCTCACTTTCCATCCATGAAATCTCATCAATTTTGACCCCCAAATCCCCTTTTTTCTACCCAAAATCGCGTCCCGAAACTCGCATCTCGCGTTGACCCCGACCCACCGGACGACCGACATTTTTACGGACATCCGGAGCCCCAGGAACCACTGGACATCCGACCTTACCAGATGACCGGAACCCCTACCCTGAGCTGTAATTAGCAGATTTCCGACCCGGCCGTACGTCCGGCGATCGGACATCCGTCCATTTCTGGACGTCCGCTGCTTGTAAAAACTGACTTCGGCTAATTCTTGTTTCGGCCATAACTAATTCATCCGAACTCCGATTTTGACGTTCTTTAGCTCGTTTTGAAGCTCTTGACATCCCCCTTCCCACAAAAATACCACCAACATATTTTGACTCCATCAAATTTTGTGAACTTTGGCATCTTTGCCTAGGGCTTCCACCACATCATCCGCTACACCACCACCGACTTCTGCAACCTAACCCTTTGTGATCCACATAGGGTTTGTGGTTGTTTGAGTAGTGATTAGAGTCTCCTAAGGTGTTTCAGTTACTTAGGGACGATTGCTTCTTCATCAACCACCACCATAACTTCCGCATAGGCTTGACCACCATACACTTCCGACACCCCAACTTAACCCAATTTTGTTTGTGTTGTGAGTTGTGTCTCCTAAGGTGTTTCGGCTACTTAGGGACCGTGCTTCCAACTCTGACACCGTGTATAGTGCACCACCTTACCCTCCATTTCTGCATTGCCTACTCGCAAAACCCATCATTGCATTTCCGCAATCCCATTGAGCTTGCGCAACCACCACCGCATTCCAGCAACCACCATTTCACATTTGAGATTTTGAGTTCGCAGTTTTTCCGTTTCCTAAGGTGTTTCGGCTACTTAGGGACAAGTATCCATTATCTTGGTATCTACATCAAGAACACCGCCACTCAACATCACCAAGGACGGTAACCTCTATATCATCTTGGTATCGTGGTATGCCTCCATTGTATATTCCCTTGCCATTGCATTGATAACCCCTAGCCCATTTTGCATCACTTGCCTATTGAGACTAGCCATTTGCGTATTGCCGGCAATGTTACTTGTGCACATTAGTGATCTACACCATACATTGCGTACATACCATATCATACTGGTATCATATCATCCCTTGTGTCACAAGATTGTTCCCGTATAAACCCAATTGCTATCTTGGTTTGTGCATTTCGCATTGTGGCCACATATCAAAAAAAAGAATAAAGCTTTTAAGCAAAACAGAAAGAGCAAAGAAGCTTGTAAGAATAGTCATAGAAACATACCACATTGCATATAAGATTGTCATATCCGATCATCTTGGATCATACCACCGGAACACCATACATAGCATACTTGGGATAGAAAGTTGATACATTTTTCATCTTATAGGTTGTGCACAAGTGTCGTATCCACCTATTGAGAAATCGTGCTAGCGTCTCTCTTGAGTTGTGCAACACGAGCTTTTTCCGTGGATTCCACATTTTGTGCTCATCCTTGGTTGCACGACCCCATTTATCTATCCGTGTGCCATTCATTGCTATTGGTCTACTTGTTTCACTTGCAAATTTGTGAATCTCTTTCAACATTATTGACTCTTGCTAACATTTTGCATCAAAATTTTGTGCCACTATCCTCACCGAGCTCCACCATAAGCCTTATTTTGTGTAGGTGTGAGAAACCGACAAGAATTGGTACCAATTGTGCTATTTCCTTGTTACATCATTGAGTGATCATTGATCCATCTTCAACATCGGTCAAGGTACATTTGGTATAGTTACTCTCCTTTCTCCACTCATATTTGCTCGAGTATTGTGATGGATAGGCAAGGCATTTCATCTCCGGTCTTCGACAACAACGACGGCGTGAACAACTACATCACCAAAGCGTCAATCTTCGATCTACAACGACAAATGCAAGGCGCACAATCAAGATTGCGAGAGCGCATCAAGAACCTCTTCATCGACATTCATCACTCCAAAGCAAGGAAAAGGGACTACATCTACAACAAGCTTTCCGCACAAAAGGAGGAGCAAGATGCAAGGATGGAGGAGATTCGGACCTTGTTGATCAACCGTTCTTCCCCTTCATGATCCTTAAGGTGGCGATGTTCAGGTCACAAGTCTTCGGAGCTCAAAAATGATGCAAGCGCAAGTCGTCCACATCCACATCTCCATGGCGACCACCATCACATTCGTGATCCACCTCCTCATGAGGGGCAAGTCACCTCCAAGCAACATGTGCACGACGACGACGAACGACATCTACTACGAGCTCAAGTGCAACAATGCCAACATCATCATGATAATGCTCACCAAGCGCAAATACACAAGTCCCAACCAGCCCTACTTCACGTCGAGGCCAACCTTCATGAGCATAAGAGAAGACCGCGAGACGAGCACCACCAAGACGGAGCAACGGCTACAACAACCACTTTGGCATCTTCGCCAAGTGTTATCAAGGCATCTTCTCCTTTGGACGTACGGTATCTTTGCCTACTTCCTGTGAGTTCGCCTACATCGACATCATCCACTACAAGGTGACCACCTACGAGCAAGGGCGACACTTCCATCTTTGGAAGCCCCCCAAGGAAGAAGGTCGAGTAAGAGCCATCCCCTTCGACCACGGCGACGAGCACAAACCTCTTCAACAACATGAAGATGGCGCCCATATTGGACTCATACTCTGAGTCAAGCTACCAGACCGCACATGAGACCTTATCTTCGGTCTTAGAGGAGAGTGATGATGTGCCATCTTCGGCCTTCATCCATGGCTACGACCACGACATGATTGAGCATGGAGACATTTGCACCTATATCTCTCTGACACCCACATATGATGAGATGCCCCAATTGCCATGTGAGGAGAGCCACCACCACATGAGTGACATGAGTGACTCCACCACACGTGACATTGAGAGCATTTCCTATGAGAGGATGAGTGTGACCACCACTAGCCCCATACTTGAGAGCATGCCACACATCCTATGTGAGGTTGAGAGCCATTTGAGTGACTCCACCAACCATATGAGTGAGAGCATCATACCGGGAGTGAGTGAGCCACAACACTTAGTGAGTGAGGTAGTTTACACGGCATGTGAGGACACTATGATTTCTAACGACTTACCCTCTACTCCGAGTGTGTTTTCTTCTTTGGTGCTAGGTCTCCTACATGATGACATGCCTACCCTCGACGAGTCCATACCTCCAACGACGATGATGTCCATGGTGGACGATGATGCACCCCCCACATGGTTCCATCAAGATGAAGATGACCACGACTTGGTCTTCGACACCTCACCTACAACACACGAGCGATGCTCCAAAGGTAGGTGATGGTGCTTCTCTTGTCCAACTAGTGGACTATCTCACCAATGATTGCTTGCATGATGTTGATCCACCTATTCCCATGCTTCATGCTAGTGCGAATTCTTCATGTCATGACTTACCAATTTATGATGAATATGATGATGAGCATGTTGATTTTCCTAGTTGTGATGCTATGCTCCATAGGATATCGTGTGAAAATTCTATCGGTAACATCATGTTTGACAACCCATTGAACTTGTCATATGCTACGAGTGAGATCTCCCATATTGCATCATTTCAATCTCAACATAGTAGCTATGCATGCCCCATTAAAATAGATCCCATTTGCACTTATGGCATAGATGACGAGATGATGGTCATTGACTTTTCTTTTTCATGTGATGATATTTCCATGCTTCCTTTACATGATTTTCGCAATTCATCTACTATGCCATGCCATGATCACAATGTTCCAAATATGCATTGTTTTGGATGTTGTCAATATTCTCCATGTGATGTTTCCACTAATGATCATGAGGAGACCCCCATAGTTTCCTCATACATATTAGGAAATTTTGATGCATTCCATACTTTGCATGATTCTCATAATTTCTTGCACCATGCATAACAATGCTCTAGATATTTCCCATGATGCATTACATAATTTGAGTCTCTGTTATGCTATACATAACAACAAACCTATCATGATGATGACATGTTTCTATACCACACATCTCATTTACTTGAGCATTGGATATTTTGTGCTAACCAACACAAACACGTGTGCATCATGATGGATGATGTGTACATATACCACGCACACACAATTTTTCCTTTGCCTTTGTTTTGTGTAGGTACTCACATATACTCATCAACCTCTCAATCCCAAGAGTTGACGAAATGAGCTCTTGAGAGGAACGACGATTTGGGATCCCATGGATTGTCCTTCCCACCGTTCTCTTTGCGCAACGACTACGCACATATATTTTACTTGGCTCTCGCATGGCTATGGGCTATTTACCACTTGTCATCTTATGCCCATACTATCGTGTTCACTTTGGATGTTATACCTCTTTACTTGATTTTGCCATGCAATCGTGACACTTGCTTGCATCTACCCATGATTCACCATTATGCTACTCCTATGTGTATTTGCATGCTTGGTGGAGATCCTTGTTGCTATTGCCTTGTTTATCATGTGCCTCATGCTATTGTTTCTTGTTGTGTTGGGAGAGTCATGATGTCCCATTACTATTCACATATGGACTCTCGCCAATACATTGATGATATTTTTCTCATATCTTGCCTTCATGCCTGTGATATGTCTTAAGCATTATTCATGACCACTATTTTCACACATGACATACTTGACATGATTCCTTCTAGTACATTGTATCTTCGCACTACTAGCTTGCCTGACTTGATTCATATGATTACTTGCTTTTTGGCATCAACCATGTTCCATTCTTACTTGCTTTCTTGGTTTGATGACATATATGCTCTTGCCTCTCACTTGATTTGTCTTGATCACTGTCTCTTGTCTCCATTAGTGGCATCTCTCATATCCCTGTGCTTATTGATCGTGGAGACTTGGACATATTACTTGTGATGCATGCCTGTTTGATTGAGCCTATTGTATTTGGTTGTTCTCGCATCATATGCCTCCATACTATGAAACGCTCCGTTGTCCTTTCTTATGATGAGTATGATGCATACACTTGTTGGGTATCTTACCACACAAATGATAGGTTTTGTACTTCCGCTAACCTCATTTTTTTGAGTGTTTGTCTTGTTCTTTCATTTTGAAGGATTCACAAGGTGGTACCATCACGAGACATATTGGTTATGTGAAGGCATACAAGATGCGCAACTCCAACATCCTTGAGACATTTCTAAAGGTGAACTCCTTCCATTTGAGCCATCCTCAAATATCCATATCGGATTGGTCATTCTTTCATTGTTGTTTCCTTCTTGTTGGTCTACATGATACATCTTGCGAACGGAGGAGCGACATTGGAGATTGCCTCTATGGACCTTCACATTGAGGAGCGCTCGGACTTACTGGATGCACCTTCGAACCTCCACTCATGCCATGACATCGAGCATTGGTACACCAACACCTCCATATTTGTTGGTTGTGCTCACACATGTCATGCTCGATTAACATATCATACACATGACAAATTTGCATCTTATACATGGATTGACTCACATTATGATTTCCTTGTTTCATCTTGTATTCCCATGTCATCCATGATATATGAGCTTCTGCATTTCCTTAGCAAATTTGTTGTGATCTTCCTTGATGGCATATTCTTACATCATGATCATATTACCCACCATCAATTGCATGATCACATAGTCACATTGAGCACCAATTACCATGTTCATGCTTTTGATAAAATGTCCCATTATGACATTGCTGCGTCTTGAGCTTGCGTTGGTTTTCCCCGAAGAGGAAGGGATGATGCAGCAGAGTAGCGTAAGTATTTCCCTCAGTTTTTGAGAACCAAGGTATCAATCCAGTAGGAGGCCACACTCAAGTCCCTCGTACTTGCACAAAATGATAGCTACTCGCAACCAACGCGATTTGGGGTTGTTAATCCCTTCACGGTCACTTACGAGAGTGAGATCTGATAGATATAATATTTTTGGTATTTTGATATAAAGATGCAAAGTCAAAAGTAAAGGCAAAGTAAGATTAAAGTGACGGAGATTGATATAATGAGAATAGACCCGGGGGCCATAGGTTTCACTAGTGTCTTCTCTCAAGAGCATAAGTATTCTACGGTGGGTGAACAAATTACTGTTGAGCAATTGACAGAATTGAGCATAGTTATGAGAATATCTAGACATGATCATGTATATAGGCATCACGTCCGTGACAAGTAGACCGAAACGATTCTTCATCTACTACTATTACTCCACTCATCGACCGCTATCCAGCATGCATCTAGAGTATTAAGTTAAAAATAGAGTAACGCCTTAAGCAAGATGACATGATGTAGAGAGATAAATTCATGCAATATGGAATAAACCCCCATCTTGTTATCCTCGATGGCAACGATGCAATACGTGCCTTGTTGCCCCTTCTGTCACTGGGAAAGGACACCACAAGATCGAACCCAAAGCTAAGCACTTCTCCCATGGCAAGAACTACCAATCTAGTTAGCCAAACCAAATGGATAATTCGAAGAGACTTGCAAAGATAACCAATCATACATAAAAGAATTCAGAGAAGATTCAAATATTATTCATAGATAGACTTAATCATAAACCCACAATTCATCGGTCTCAACAAACACACCGCAAAAAGAAGATTACATCGAATAGATCTCCACAAGAGAGGGGGAGAACTTTGTATTGAGATTCAAAGAGAGAGAAGAAGCCATCTAGCTACTAACTATGGACCCAAAGGTCGGAGGTAAACTAATCACACTTCATTGGAGGGGCTAGGATGATGTAGAAGCCCTCCGTGATGACGGCCCTCTTTCGGCGGAGCTCCGGAACAGGCCTCAAGATGGGATCTCGTGGATACAGAAAGTTGCGGCGGTGGAATTAGGTTTTTGGCTCCTGTTTTGATCGTTTGGGGGTACATAGGTATATATAGGAGGAAGGAGTACGTCGGTGGAGCACCGAGGGGCCCACGAGGCAGGGGGGCGCGCCCTAGGGGGGGGCCACCCTCGTGACCTCCTCTTTGACTCCCTGGAGTAGGGTCCAAGTCTCCTGGATCACGTTCGGTGAGAAAATCACGTTCCCGAAGATTTTATTCCGTTTGGACTCCGTTTGATATTCTGTTTCTCTGAAACACTGAAATAGGCAAAAAACATCAATTCTGGGCTGGGCCTCCGGTTAATAGGTTAGTCCCAAAAATAATATAAAAGTGGAAAATAAAGCCCAATATAGTCCAAAACATTAGATAATATAGCATGGAGCAATCATCAATTATATATACGTTGGAGACGTATCAGGCATCCCCAAGCTTAATTCCTGCTCGTCCTCGAGTAGGTAAATGATAAAAAGAGAATTTTTGATGAGGAGTGCTACTTGGACTAATTTCAATGCAAATCTTCTTAATTGTGGTATGAATATTCAGATTATAAAGATTCAATGCAAAAGTTTATATTGACATAAAAATAATAATACTTCAAGCATACTAACAAAGCAATTATGATTTCTCAAAATAACATGGCCAAAGAAAGTTATCCCTACAAAATCATATAGTCTCGCTATGGTCCATCTTCACCACACAAAGTATTTAAATCATGCACAACCCCGATGACAAGCCAAGCAATTGTTTCATACTCTAATCTTTTCAAAACTTTTTCAATTTTCACGCAATACTTGAGCGTGAGCCATGGATATAGCACTATAGGTGGAATAGAATGGTGGTTGTGGAGAAGACAAAAAGGAGAAGATAGTCTCACATCAACTAGGCGTATCAATGGGCTATGGAGATGCCCATTAATAGATACCAATGTGAGTGAGTAGGGATTGCCATGCAACAGATGCACTAGAGCTATAAATGTATGAAAGCTCAACAAAAGAAACTAGTGGGTGTGCATCCAACTTGCTTGCTCATGAAGACCTAGGGCAATTTGAGGAAGCCCATCATTGGAATATACAAGCCAAGTTCTATAATTTAAAATTCCCACTAGTATATGAAAGTGACAACATATGAGACTCTCTATATGAAGAACATGGTGCTACTTTGAAGCACAATATATGAGACTCGCTATATCATGGTGCTACTTTGAAGCACAAGTGTGGAAAAAATATAGTAGCATTGCCCCTTTTTATTTTTTTGGGCCTTTTTTTATTTGGACTTACTTTTTTTGGGACAATGCTCTATTGAATGATGATCATCACACTTCTATTTATTTACAACTCAATGATTACAACTCGATTCTAAAACAAAGTATGACTCTATATGGATGCCTCCGGCGGTGTACCGGGACATGCAATGAATCAAGAGTGACAAGTATGAAAAAATTATGAACGGTGGCTTTGCCACAAATACTATGTCAACTACATGATCATGCTAATCAATATGACAATGATGAATGTGTCATGATGAACTAGATGGTGGAAAGTTGCATGGCAATATATCTCGGAATGGCTATGGAAATGCCATAATAGGTATGTATGGTGGCTGTTTTGAGGAAGGTATATGGTAGGTGTATGATACCGGCGAAAGGTTGTCGGTATTAGAGAGGCTAGCAAAGGTGGAAGGGTGAGAGTGCGTATGATCCATGGACTCAACATTAGTCATAAAGAACTCATATACTTATTGCAAAAATCTAGAAGTTATCAAAGCAAAGTATTACGCGCATCCTCCTAGGGGATAGATTGGTAGGAAAAGACCATCGCTTGTCCCCGACCGCCACTCATAAGGAAGACAATCAATAAATAAATCATGATCCGACTTCATCACATAACGGTTCACCATACGTGCATGCTACGGGAATCACAGGCTTCAACACAAGTATTCTTTAAATTCACAGCTACTCAACTAGCATGACTTTAATATTATCACCTCCATATCTCAAAACAATTATCATGCTTCAATCTTTTCTTAGTATTCAACACATTCAAAAGAAAGTTTCACAAATCTTGAATACCAAGCATATTATTATTAAGCAAATTACCATGCTATTAAGAGACTCTCAAAATAATTTAAGTGAAGCATGAGAGATCAATAGTTTCATTAAAACAAATCCACCACCGTGCTCTAAAAGATCTAGGTAAAGCACATAGAGCAAAATTATAACGCTCAAAATATATAAGTGAAGAACATAGAGCAAAACTACTTAGCTCAAAAGATATAAGTGAAGCACATAGAGCAAAACTACTCAAAAGATATAAGTGAAGCACATAGAGTATTCTATCAAATTTTAATTCATGTATGGGTCTCTCAAAAGGTGTGTACAGCAAGGATGATTGTGGCATACTAACAAACAAAGACACAAATAATACAAGACGCTCCAAGCAAAACACATATCATGTTGGTGAATAAAAATATAGCTCCAAGTAAATTACCGATGGAAGTGGACGAAAGAGGGGATGCCTTCCGGGGCATCCCCAAGCTTTGACTTTTTGGTGTCCTTGGATTATCTTGGGGGTGCCATGGGCATCCCCAAGCTTAGGCTCTTTCCACTCCTTGTTCCATAATCCATCAAATCCTTACCCAAAACTTGAAAACTTCACAACACAAAACTCAAAATAGAAAACTCGTGAGCTCCGTTAGCGAAAGAAAACAAAAGACCACTTCAAGGTACTGTAATGAACTCATTATTTATTTATATTGGTGTTAAACCTACTGTATTCCAACTTCTCTATTGATTATAAACTATTTTACTAGCCATAGATTCATCAAAATAAGCAAACAACACACGAAAAACAGAATCTGTCAAAAACAGAACAGTATGTAGTAATCTGTAGCTAGCGCAAGATCTGGAACCCCAAAAATTCTAAAATAAATTTCTGGACGTGAGGAATTTATCTATTAATCATATGCAAAAATAATTAACTAAATAGCACTCTTAAAATAAAAATGACAGCAGTTCTTGTGAGCACTAAAGTTTCTGTTTTTTTACAGCAAATCTCAACAAGACTTTCCCCAAGTCTTCCCAACGGTTTTACTTGGCACAAACACTAATTAAACACAGAAAACACAACCAAAACAGAGGCTAGATAATTTATTTATTACTAAACAGTATCAAAAAGTAAGGAATAAAAATAAAATTGGGTTGCCTCCCAACAAGCGCTATCGTTTAACGCCCCTAGCTAGGCATAAAAGCGAGGATATATCTAGGTATTGCCATCTTTGGTAGGCAATCCATAAGTGGCTCTCATGATAGTTTCATACGGTAATTTTATTTTCTTTCTTGGAAAGTGTTCCATGCCCTTTTTAATGGAAATTGAAATCTAATATTCCCTTCCTTCATATCAATAATCGCACCAACCGTTCTAAGGAAAGGTCTACCAAGAATAATAGGGCAAGAAGGATTGCAATCTATATCCAGAACAATGAAATATACGGGCACATAATTCCTATTTGCAACAATGAGAACATCATTAATTCTTCCCATAGGTTTCTTAATAGTGGAATCCGCAAGATGCAAGTTTAGAGAGCAATCATCAAAATCACGGAAATCTAGTAAATCAGACAAAGTCTTGGGAATAGTAGAGACACTAGCACCCAAATCACACAAAGCATAAAACTCATAGTTTTAAATTTTAATTTTAATAGTTGTTTCCCACTCATCATAGAGTTTTCTAGGGATAGAAACTTTCAACTCAAGTTTTTCTTCATAAGATTGCATCAAGGCATCAACAATATGTTCGGTGAAGGCTTTATTTTGACTATAAGCATGTGGAGAATTTAGCACGGATTGCAACAAGTAAATACAATCAATCAAAGAGCAACTTTCATAATTAAATTCCTTGAAATCCAATATAGTGGGTTTAGCAACATCTAGATTTTTATTTCTTTCAATCCCACTTTCATCAATTTCATCATTAAGATCTAAATACTCCGAATTTTTAGAACGCCTTCTAGGTAAAGGAAGATCATATTCAGTTTCATCAAGATTCATATTTCACAACAAAGATTTAATAGGAGACACATCAATAACTTTTAGATCTTCATCTTGATTTTCATAGGAATATGAAGAACACGCTTTAATAAAGGCATCTTTGAAAGCACGCATCCTAGCGGTTCTTTCCTTACACTCATCAATTGAAATTCTCATGGCTTTGAGAGACTCATTGATATCATGCTTAGGTGGAATAGATCTAAGCTTTAAAGAATCAACATCAAGACCAATTCTATCAACGTTCCTAGCCAAATCATCAATCTTAAGCAATTTTTCTTCAATCATAGGATTAAAATTCTTTTGCGAAGAAATAAATTCTTTAATATTAGATTCAAAATCAGAGGGCATCTTATTATAATTTCCATAAGAGTTATTGTAGGAATTCCCATAATTATTAGAAGGATTACTAGGATATGGCCTAGGATTAAAATTCCCTCTATAAGCGTTGTTACCAAAATTATTCCTACCAACAAAATTCACATCCATAGATTCATTGTTATTCTCAATCAAAGTAGATAAAGGCATATCATTAGGATCAGAAGAAACACTCTTAGTAGCAAATAATTTCAATAGTTCATCCATCTTTCCACTCAACACATTAATTTCTTCTCTCGCATGCACTTTTTTACTAGAAGATCTTTCAGTGTGCCATTGAGAATAATTAACCATAATATTATCTAGGAGTTTAGTAGCATCTCCTAAAGTGATCTCCATAAAAGTGCCTCCCGCGGCCGAATCTAAAAGATTTCTAGAAGAAAAATTCAATCCGGCATAAAAATTCTGTATAATCATCCACAAATTCAAACAATGAGTAGGGCAATTACGTATCATTAATTTCATTCTCTCCCAAGCTTGTACAACATGTTCATGATCAAGTTGTTTAAAGTTCATAATATCGTTTCTAAGAGAGATGATCTTAGCGGGAGGAAAATACTTAGAGATAAAAGCATCTTTGCACTTGTTCCACGAATCAATACTATTTTTAGGCACGATCTCTAAGCGAAAAAGGAAATAGCTTCAATTTAACGACATCATTATCGACATCTTTTTTCTTTTGCATATCACATAAATCAACGAAGCTATTCAGATGAGTAGCGGCATCTTCACTAGGAAGGCCGGCGAATTGATCTTTCATAACAAGATTCAACAAAGCAATATTAATTTCACAAGATTCAGCATCGGTAAGAGGAGCAATCTGAGTGCTAAGGAAATCATTATTATTGGTATTGGTGAAGTCACACAATTTAGTATTATCTTGAGCCATCGCGACAAACAAGTAATCTAACACACGAGCAAACAAGAGCAAACGGGCAAAAGAGGCAAATAGAGAGGGAGGATAGAGAGAGAGAGAGGGCGAATAAAACGGCAAGGGTGAAGTGGGGGAGAGGAAAAAGAGAGGCAAATGGCAAATAATGTAATGCGAGAGATAGAGATTGTGATGGGTACTTGGTATATTGACTTTTGCGTAGACTCCCCGGCAACGGCGCCAGAAATCCTTCTTGCTACGTCTTGAGCTTGCGTTGGTTTTCCCCGAAGAGGAAGGGATGATGCAGCAGAGTAGCGTAAGTATTTCCCTTAGTTTTTGAGAACCAAGGTATCAATCCAGTAGGAGGCCACGCTCAAGTCCCTCGTACCTGCACAAAACGATAGCTACTCGCAACCAACGTGATTAGGGGTTGTCAATCCCTTCACGGTCACTTACGAGAGTGAGATCCGATAGATATAATAATTTTGGTATTTTTGATATAAAGATGCAAAGTAAAAAGTAAAGGCAAAGTAAGATTAAAGTGATGGAGATTGATATGATGAGAATAGACCCGGGGGCCATAGGTTTCAGTAGTGGCTTCTCTCAAGAGCATAAGTATTCTACGGTGGGTGAACAAATTACTGTTGAGCAATTGACATAATTGAGCATAGTTATGAGAATATCTAGGCATGATCATGTATATAGGCATCACATCCGTGACAAGTAGACCGAAACGATTCTGCATCTACTACTATTACTCCACTCATCGGCCGCTATCCAGCATGCATCTAGAGTATTAAGTTAAAAACAGAGTAACGCCTTAAGCAAGATGACATGATGTAGAGAGATAAATTCATGCAATATGAAATAAACCCCATCTTGTTATCCTCGATGGCAACGATGCAATGCGTGCCTTGCTGCCCCTTCTATCACTGGGAAAGGACACCGCAAGATCGAACCCAAAGCTAAGCACTCCTCCCATGGCAAGAACTACCAATCTAGTTGGCCAAACCAAATGGATAATTCAAAGAGACTTTCAAAGATAACCAATCATACATAAAAGAATTCAGAGAAGATTCAAATATTATTCATAGATAGACTTAATCATAAACCCACAATTCATCGGTCTCAACAAACACACCGCAAAAAGAAGATTACATCGAATAGATCTCCACAAGAGAGGGGGAGAACTTTGTATTGAGAATCAAAGAGAGAGAAGAAGCCATCTAGCTACTAACTATGGACCCGAAGGATACAGAAAGTTGTGGCGGTGGAATTAGGTTTTTGGCTCCTGTTCTGATCGTTTGGGGGTACATAGGTATATATAGGAGGAAGGAGTACGTCGGTGGAGCACCGAGGGGCCCATGAGGCAGGGGGCGCGCCCTAGGGGGGCGCCCCCCACCCTCGTGACCTCCTCTTTGACTCCCTAGAGTAGGGTCCAAGTCTCCTGGATCACGTTCGGTGAGAAAATCACGTTCCCAAAGATTTTATTCCGTTTGGACTCCGTTTGGACTCGTTTGATATTCTGTTTCTCCGAAACACTGAAATAGGCAAAAAACAGCAATTCTGGGCTGGGCCTCCGGTTAATAGGTTAGTCCCAAAACTAATATAAAAGTGGAAAATAAAGCCCAATATAGTCCAAAACAGTAGATAATATAGCATGGAGCAATCAAAAACTATAGATACGTTGGAGACGTATCAGACATCATTTTGCACAATGGTTGCATTGATCACATTCACAATACATTTGTGTGCACAATGAATGCTTTAGCTCCCATGAATGTTTACATCTCATTCCATATCATCTTGCTAAGCTTCATGTGCTTTGTCCCGAACAATCTTGCCTCATGGACTCATTATTACATGATGGACACTTTGTGTGCGCTAACCATTGTATTTCCGAGTGTCGTTTGTGTTTGCTCTTTTTCCATGTATATTCCTCTGGAGACACATTGCAGTACTTGGATTGCGCCATGACTTCCACTTCGTCCAACCACAAGTCCGTCCACGACAATCGTTTCCATGGAGATGAGGATCACGATCCGAGGTCGGATCTTTCCCAAGGGGGGGAGATGATGCGGAGCATACACGTTCATCCCCATTTACACTCCGACTACTCTCCAAGCCCCAAGGATACATAAGATGAGACCTCGACTATACACCATTGGAAACAAGGTGAACTCCCTCCTCTTCGAACCATCACTTTCCATATGTGAGACATGGCTACTACCTCAAATATATGTGCTATGCATGACCAGGAACAAAGAGGAAGACCATGCATAAGACGGCGAAGACAACAAGTACAAGGACCTACCAAAGAAGCTCCAGCAAGCAAACGTCTGTCCTCCACTGGACGACCGGCCAGTGAGCGGACGCCTGGCCTCCACTGGACGACCAGCGCCTGAAGCACAGCCAACGCCAGCTATAGCACCTCCCAGCGAGAGGATGCTTGGCCCCCATTGGACGACCGGTAATATTAATGGAAGTCTGAAGACACCGGGCGTCTGGTGCCTCTTCATAGAATGTCTTCAGCGGACGTCCGGCGACTAGCAGACGACCGGTCCCTCCTGAGCCATTGGACGACCGGCACCCACCAAGCGACCGGTACCTGCATGTGCGCAGCCGGGCCTTTGGCCTTGTATCCCTCTCCCACTTACCCCTTCATGGCTCTAGACTATTTATAGTCCTCCACCTCCTCCATTTGAGAGTCAGTGTTGTGATAGCTCATATTAGAGATAGAGCCTCTCTCTTCCACATCGGATCTACTCCACGAGAGAGACCGCAGCCCCTCTACGGAGAAGATCCACGTTGGATTCAAGACCTCCTCGCGGAGAAGACCATCAAGACCTCCTCACAGAGAAGAACCGGTTACCCTATGTATCATCCCGTGTTGACTTTGGACCGTGTGATCTCTATGTGTTCGAGGATCTAGCATATGTGTGATCGTTCTTGTTGGTTTGAGTGATTCTCTCATGTTTCCCCTCGTATTTCCCCTTGTATTTCCCCTCGTGTTCTTCGTGTTCTTCGTGGGATCTGCTCCTTTCGTGAAAGATCGGCCATCTAGGGTTCCACCCTACAGCATAATAGCTTTGCATACATACAATTGCCACAAGAATACAACAATACATAGCAAACATCATACAAAAGAGCAGCATCCGCCTATGGATGAAAACAAATTAAAAACAAGAACGGCATCCACCCTACTAGCCCAGGCTGCCGACCGGGAATCTATCCCCTGATCGAAGAAGAAGCAGAAGAACTCCAAAACAAGTAAACATCGCTCTCACGTCATGATCATCGCATTGCCTGTACCTGCAACTGTTGTTGTAGTAAACTGTGAGCCACGAGGACTCAGCAATCCCATTACCATGGGTATCAAGACTAGCCAAGCTTAAATGGGTATGGAATGGATAAGTGGTGAGGTTGTAGCAGCACTAAGGATTGTAGGGTCACTAACATACGAGTACAAGAATAAGATGAGAAACTACGTAAACGGTCACAAACTAGTAATGATCAAGAAGTGATCCTGAGCTACTTACGTTCAAACATAACCCAACCGTGCTCACTTCCCGGACTTCGGCAAAAAGAGACGATCACGGTTACACATGCGATTGGTGTATTTTATTTCGGATCTGGTGTCAAGTTCTCTACAACTAGATATTAAAAATACCCATCTGCCACATAACTGCGGGCACAGCTTTCGAAGGATCAAACCTTACAAGGGTGTCCCAACTTAGCCCATGACAAGCTCTCACGATCAATGAAGGAAAATCCTCCCCCCCGGAACAACCCGATCAAGCTCGGAATCCTGGTTCACAAGACATTTCGACAATGGTAAAACAAAACCAGCAAGACCACTCAGTGCATCGATACCTC
The DNA here is from genome assembly GCF_002162155.2 of Triticum dicoccoides. Taxonomy (NCBI): domain Eukaryota; kingdom Viridiplantae; phylum Streptophyta; class Magnoliopsida; order Poales; family Poaceae; genus Triticum; species Triticum dicoccoides. The sequence continues at coordinate 264,651,249 of NC_041384.1, forward strand.
GACAATGGTATCTCGTTCTCAGGACAACACCGTCTATGCGAAGTGGACGGTATCCAAAATACCATCGAGTTGCCCCGAGGCGACATTGCCGACTGCTAGGTAGGTGGACCAACACTCATGTCGAGCACTGGCCCGGGGGTTCATTAAGAGACCTCGGGGGTCGGCAGGTCCCTGTGCAAGTTTTAGTTGTTATTAGGCAAATGGTAAAACCAATGTTGGGCCTTGCTGGTAGAGTTTTATTCAAAGTGAACTGTCAAGGGGGGCCCATAAACCCTGACTGTGTTGGGGACGCGAAATCAAGGAACATAACACAGGTATGACGGAAATTAGGGTGGAAAGAGTAGAACAAAACACCAGGCAAAAGGTCGAGCCTTCCACCCTTTACCAAGTACTCCCTCCGTCCGGAAATACTTGTCATCAAAATGGATAAAAGGGAATGTATCTAGACGTATTTTAGTTCAAGATACATCTCCTTTTATCCATTTTGATGACAAGTATTGTCGGACGGAGGGAGTATATAGATGAATTAATCAAATAAGAGATATTGTGATATCCCATGATATCCATGACATCCATGTCCCAACATGGAACAACCTCCAACTGCACCTGCAACTAGCAACGCTATAAGAGGGGCTGAGCAAAGCGGTAACATAGCCAAACAACGGTTTGCTGGGTTGGTGAAAAAGGTTAGAGGCTAACATGGAAAATTGGGAGGCTTGATAAACAAGTGGTGGGTAGCGCGACATAGCGATAGCATCGAGACAACTAGCATAGCAAAGATAGTAGTGAGATCCAAGGTGACGTTCATCTTGCCTGAAATCCCTCTAGGAAGAAGAACGAGTCCTTGAAGAAGATGAACAAAATGAACCAAGCCTATTGGAACGAATCCTCACAATTGCAACGAAACAGGAACTATCGAGAAGAAGTACAACCGGAAAGAAGCAAACAACATGGTAAACACACAACACGTAACATGGCATGATGCTCATCCAAGTATGATGCATGACAAGTGCCACAAGATGCTACTCATGCCAAGAGATGATGCATTGAAGAACCCCACATCAAAGCAAGTTTAAATGAGGCCGGAATCAACAGACAACAATTCCGGAAACTCCCCATGTGCAAATTTGGAAATTGGTCCAGATCTGAATAAAACATTATGTTGAAGTTGTTAAACCACAAGTTAATATGCACCATGATGATCTACATGATTTTCTAGTCAAGTTACATATAAAGATTTAATTCGGAGCTACGGCCTAGAAGATATGAGCAAAACATGTTAAACATGGCATTGATGCAAAATGCATTCAAACATAAAGCAAACATACTAAAATCAAGGATGCAACATGACATGATGAACCTACATGCAAAAGCAAGCAAGTTTCATATAGATCATGCTCAAAACGGAGCAACTGTTCAACACATACACTCAAAACAGTATTTAACAACAATCTGCCTAAACAGCAACTAGTCACTTTGCAATCATCAAAATAACATGCTACATGAACCATATGATCACAAACTTGATACGAACTTAAATTTACTAATCAGGTTCATGAGCATCATGGTTAATTTAATATGATCCATGCAAAATACAAAGATCGGTTACATATTAGGACTTGGTGAAAACTGGGCATATGCATGAACAGAGTTAAAATGATGGCATGTTGGAGGCATGAACTAAGTATGCTACACTGCATGAACATGAAATCAAAAGTCATATCATTCTAGTACATATCATGGAGCTCAAATCACACCACATATCATAAACATAGGAGCAACAACTTCATGGGAATCATCAGCACAAGATGCAAACATGATATAGCAGATTCTCAGACTTTGAGAAAATCTGGGAATGAATCCAGGAACATTATGATGCTGAATTTGGAGGCACATAACAGCAAGAATAGAAATTTTAATATTTATGCAAAAATAGATGGGCATGTATTAGACATGGCATACTCCCAATTAATCCATTGGAACAATTCCATATGATGCATAGATTAATTACAATGAGCTTCGCAAAATGGAATATGTTGTTAACAGATTGAGAGTTATATTTTTAAGAAATTTGAGAGCATAAAAAGAACAAGATATATTAGGCTATAATTGCAAAAAAAGGAAATGGATGGACAGAGCATGCATGATCTGCAAAACATGCTTACTCAACATCTCTAGATTATGCATAGATTTGATGGTAGATTTATCAGTTTTCATCAGTTAATAGCAACATGCACTTATGCAACAGAGATTAGGGCATGACAAAGAGTCCTAACATGAATTCAAAGCACACCATCATGTACATCACACTCAGCATATCATTTTGACATATTATACACTCCAATTGGGTAAACATGCACATAGTTATGCCCATCACAAGAATGCAACATGATATGATTTTTCAAGGAATTGGTGAAAAAAAATTGACGAGCGAGCGCAACATAGCAAAATATCGCACAAGCTGGGGATAACTGTCGGGTGCTCACCTAGGGCCCGTGGGCCAACTGGATAGTGGGAAGCGGGACGGTAGGGTGCAACAAACAGGGAGGCCCATTTGGATGGAGGGATGACGCAGATCCGGGACGACGCGGTGCAGGTGGACGAGGCCGGGCGGGATGGCGCGGTGCATCGTCGCGTTGGGTTCCGGGGTTCGAGGCAGCGCCGGGACGAGGCGGTCCCATGACGGTTGGCTGCAGGAAGAGGGCTGACGGTGGTGCAGGCGCAGCTCCGATGGCGCGAGGACGTGGTGAGGTGAGCGGAGGAGGCCGAGAATGGATGCGGGGGCGTCGGATCCGGGTAGCTCTGCCATGGATCTGGCGGGGGAGGTCCGACGGCACGTGCTCGTCGGTGCAGCTGCTGATAGCGGGATGGCGGCGGGATGGCATGGGTCGTGGGTGGTGAGGGAGAGCACGGGGCGCTCTCTCGGGCGCGTGTGAGGCTCAAGCGCAGAGGCAGCAGATCTGGGCGCCGACGAGGTCCTACTCGCCTGCGCCGACGTTGGTGAGGCCGAGCGGCGGGGTTGGCGAACTCCGGCAGGGCGCGATGCAAGTCAGGAGGCGCAGGCGAGCCCCATCAGGTGCGTGGCGCGGCCCGATTCAGCCCGGGGCGAGTAGGATCTGGGCCCGCAGGGCCGCGGCGGAGGGAGTGGAGATAGGGCGACGTGGCAGCTCGCCACTAACCCGGGGCGGCGGCACTGGCGGTCTCAAGTGGCGCCGCAGCCATAGGAGGCTTGCCAGGTGGCGGTGGAGGGCTGGGCAGGAGCGGATTTCGAGGAAGGGGCAGCGGCTGTAGGTAGGTGGAGGGTTAGGGTATAGGTTTGCCAAAATTGGAGGGTGAAGACCTGCTATATATATCAAGCTGGCTAGGGTTGGGGTTTTTTGGGATGGTTCGGAACCCTCCGATCTCGATCCGAATGATCTGATCGAGGGGAGGTTAAGTAGGCCTATGTGGGCTGTGTAGAGTAGTTGGGCTGAAAGGAGAGAAGAGAAGTGTAGCCCGGCAACGATTTTCGGAGACCGAAAACGTCTGACGAATAAACCGGCTATGCAGCCGCTATGGTTATCCGTTGGGGCATCAAACGAACTCCGATTGAGACGAAATTTGGCAGGCGGCTTTCAACCCATTCCGAGAACATTTTTATCCCACTAATCAAATAATATTTTGGAGGTGTCGTGGGCGCGTTCGAGTGTGTCTGGGCTCTGAACAGACAACGGAGAGAACTCAGAGATCGGGCAACTATGAATGGATGCAAGTTTTGGAAAACATGCAGGTGAAATGCACATGATGACATGGCAAAGTGCAGCATGCAAGCAAAAGACATGGCAGCAATGACGAATAAATGGAAGACATCTGGTGCATCGGTCTCGGGGCGTCACACGGCCACAGCTTAGTACAACCCCAACTACGACTTTGGATACTATCCAGGCCAACCGTGGCCCTAAACCAACTTAGTCCAAAAGCCTAAGCTTGGGGGAGTACGTATTTCTCACCAACATTACATTCATGTTCACACACTCATTTCATTTCTCGGTGTTCATACTTTTCTATTGTATTATCCATGCTAGTTTATTTTTATTGCTTTCTTCTTGTATGCTTGAAAAACTTCGAGAAAATCCAAAAAAAACTTAGTTCTTTTTTATTTTTAGCTTTTCTTTCTAGTTTAATTAGTAGTAGTATTAAAAAGAAAACCCAAAAAGATTTCTCGTTCTTCTTTTGCTTGTTGGGAGCTTTCCCGTGTAAATAATTTTTCTTGTTTTTGCTTTTGCTTTCTTCAGAAAAACATAAAAACTTCAAAAAAAAAATTTCAGTGTGTTCCTTTGAAATTCTTTTTCATTTCTTTGGGTTGTAAGGAGAAGACCACGATGAAAATGTTGAGTGGCTCTGATATGCATTATTGATGATCTAACAAACAGCCCATATTACCTTGTCTTCTCCTTTGAATAAATGTTGCAGATTCCAGCTTAGTCCAATGGACCTACACTCTTGTTATTATCCACACCATTGGGTCGTGCAAGTGAAAGGCAATAATGATGATATATGATAAAATGATTGAGATGGAGAAAAGCTAGTATAAACTCGACCTATTTTGTTTTTGTAAATATGATTAGCTCATCATTCTTGATTCAGCCCATTATGAATGAAACATGTTTGCAACGACAATTAGAGATTGTAGTTGCTCTTGCCATGATTAATTAGCTAGGAGTTGATAATGGTTTACCTTGCATTCCAACATGCTTTTAAAATGGTTATGTGGTTGTACGATAGGATGGTATCCTCCTTTGAATGATTTAAGTGGCTTGACTTGGTGATGTAGGGTGGAACCCTATTCGGCCGATCTTTCACAAAAGGAGCGGATCCCGTGAAGAACACGAAGAACACGAGGGGAAACACGAGAGAATCACTCAAACCAACAAGAACGATCACACATATGCTAGATCCATGAACACAAAGGGAGATACATGATCCATGATCAACAAGGGACGATACACGGTAACCGGTTCTTCTCTAAAGGAGGTCTTGATGGGGGCCACCCAAAAGGGGGTCTTGAATCCAAGGGGATCTTCTCCGTAGAGGGGTCGCGGTCTCTCTCATGGAGTAGATCCGATGTGGATGAGTGAGGCTCTATCTCTAATATGAGCTATCACAACGCTAACCCTCAAATGGTGGGGGTGTAGGAGTATATATAGTCTAGAACCACGAAGGGGGAAGTGGGAGAGGGATACAAGGCCAAAGGCCTGGCTGCGCACAGGCAGGTACCGGTCGTCCGGTGGCTTAGGAGGGACCGGTCGTCCGCTAGTCGCCGGACGTTTGCTGAAGACGTTCTATGAAGAGGCACCGGACGTCCGGTGTCTTCGGACTTCCGTTAATATTACCAGTCGTCCGGTGGGGGCCAGACATCCACTCGCTGGGAGGTGATGTCGCTGGCGTTGGCTGTGCTTCAGGCGTCGGTCTTCCGGTGGAGGCCGGACGTCCGCTCGCTGGCCGGTCGTCCGGTAGAGGTCGGACATCCGCTCGCTTGAGCTTCTTTGGCATCTCCTTGTACTTGGTGTCCTCGCCGTCTTTTCAATGGTCCTCCTCTTTGTTCCTAGTCATGCATAGCACATATATTTGAGGGAGTAGCCATGTCTCACTGTAACATCCCAAAATCCTAAATTTTGGAATTTTATATTAAATAAATATTTATGCTTGTTTGTTTGATTCTGGTGTGGTTGCTTGTGTGAAATTGAGTGAAATTTGATACTTTTTGAAAGTTGAATGACAGGGAATGAAATGACTTTCCCAAAACTTTCACTTTGCATTTTGATCCCCATGAATTCAAATTCATTTCATCACAAAACCCTAGAGTGAAGACGATATGACTTCTTCCATTTAAATAAATGAAAAGGGTTTTGAAAAGATTTGAATTCCATCCGAAAATATTTGAAATTCGAAACTTTATGCAACTCAATGATTTTCATGAGAGAAGATAAAATGACTTCTTCAATTATATGAAATGTGAGTTGGAAGTTACAAAGAAACCAATTTAAAGTCATTTGGAAGTATTTTGAAACTCCCTTCCAATTTGGAATTATTTGGATTTTTATTTAAATTTTTTCTCTCCTAAAAACAAATAAATGCAAATAAGGGTAAAATAATTCCCTTCAATGGAAAATTAGGAGAAAATAAATTTGAAATCATTTTGGTATTTTAAAAATGATTTTTGTGGGGTTTTAATGCAACAGTAGCACTATTTGCTTTGAATTTTTGTAGATTTTATTTGCCTCTAAAAATGTGTTCATGTTTTAGAAATTATTTTTCTGAAAGTTTTGATATATAATATGCCTATATAATAGTTCTTTATTGCTCTTTATTTCAGTTTTTCTTTTCTATTTTCAAAAAAAAACTAGGCGAAGCCCAGCCGCACTAGGCCCGCCCCCCTCCACGACCCAACAGGTCGTCTTCCTCCTACAATCGTTCCTGCACCTACAGGAGCAGAACGCACGCACGCACCCCACCCCGCGCCCCACTCCCTTCCCTCCTTCCCCTTCCCCAAGAATCCTTTGAATGGATCCACCCCCTTCCCCTACACCCCCTTCTCCAAGTAAAAGGCCATTAATGCCCCGGATTTTCTCGCCGGAGATCCGCACTTGCCTTTTTTTTGCTCGCCATGGCTGCAAGAATTTGGACACCCCCTCGCCCTATAAATACCTCCCTCGTGTTTCCCTCTTTCCCCTCGCCCAAAGCCCTCTCCTATGGGAGCTTATCCCCCTCCTTATCCCGCATAATTTCTCATCGGAGTTCATAAACTCCGGCGGCTTCTCCATCGCCGCCCGAGGCTCGGTTGGTACTTCCTCGGCTTCCCCTAAGGTTGCTGAGATCTCCTCTACACCGTCTCGTGCTCTCCTTCCTCTAGGATCCCCTACAACTTCGGATTCAATCTTCTTCCACAACTCCGGCGACTACTCCGGTGAGATCAAAGAAATCCCGTAATTTCTTCTTTTCAGAAAAGTAGCGATCCTAGAAAATTCATATCTATTAGTATACATATCCAAATTGAGTGATTCCAATTGCGTTAGATCACAAATTTTGTAAAGTTTCTGAGTAGGTAAATAGTTTTTAGGTTTGACTATTTAAATTTGAACTTGATCAATTTCTCTCAAATCCTTGTATTTGATCTAACTTGAGTTTAGAAATAGATTTTTGATTGATTCTTTTTGCTATTGCTTTTTTATTGTTAGCTTTATCCAGTAGCATATAGTTATTTATTTTTAGTTTATTTTAAATTAGGTCTGTTGCAAAAACAGTACTGTTTTGCTTATGTAGTTGTTTTAGTCATATAATGAGTGTTTTTAATTATTTTTAGTTAATTTTTTTTGTAGATTTTTAGATGTTGTCATATGTTTCTGTTAGACTACAGTAGATAAATTTTTGTAGTTATTTATTAGTGTTTAGCTACCGTTTTAGTATTTGTTTGTTTAGTTCATAGTGATAGTTGATACAAATAGTTTTATTAGTTTTAATGTATTTCTTTTTGCCACTTCAATATATTTTGTTATTGGTTATGTTATTTAGAAGTAAAATAAGTTTTCATAAATTATTTTAGTATTGTTTACTATTGTCTTAGTGTTTTCTAGTTGTTATAGTTGTTCTAGTGTTAACTAGATAGTTATAATAGTTTTTATACTATTTCTTTTTGCTAGTAAATGCTTTAGTAAATTATTTTGTTGTTGTTTTATTAGAATTATATTTTCCATGCTGTATAAAAGTTATTAGAGTAATTTAGTTTTAATAAGAAAGTATTGACTGTTATTGTGTGAGTTGGTTTCTCCCTTGTTTTCGTGATGTTTTCTTTGGAATTCTGTTTGGTTTTCTTTGACTTCATTATTGTTTTATTTATGGCTTTTTGATTGCTAGTATTGTTTGCTAAGACTATTGCTTATGTGAGTATAATGTTTGACTATATAGATTTTCTCGGAGTGATGAACAGTTTATTAAAGATTCTGAGAGCGTTATTATCTTCATCAAGTAATACCAGGCAAGTTCACTTTGACCATGTTTTCCATACCTATATTTTATTTGCATGTAGTAGCACCCTTTCAACAATCCCTCCAGTAGTGTTATTTAATCTTGTAGTTGAGTAGAATGCATGAGGTAGAAACCCATCTCCCTGTTACCAAGCCCGGGACGTTTTATAGTTTTAATGCTATGCTATAGTAGACGAGGTTTGGTATGAGTGCACGAGAGTGGTGTGAAGAAGGAGGACTCTACGTCAATGGCGACAACTTCATGATGGCATCGGCAAGGACTGCATCTTCAGGACTCCAAGGCCTCAAGATTTCGAGACTCGAGACAAGAATTCAATACACACTACTGGGTGAAGGACGGTTGACGGGCACCCTGGTGGAACTAGTGGATGGTCGGGATGCATGGAGAAGCACCATGACATCTTGCTGAAAGCTTCACCCAGACTCAAAGAGATGGAAGAATACTTCATGCCCGGAAGCTTACCTATGCAACCGCAAGTCACTATGGGCTCTGGCTTGGTTGACCCTAGTGGTGACTCTGGCTGAGACGGTGCTAGCAGATGTAGAACTACGGTAAGATTGGATGAGCACCGAACAGTGGTCAGGGGAACTCTTCGGAAGACCATGTTTCGGTCGTCTTGTTCTCAAACAACCTGAAGTGCGAGAACGTAAAAAGAGGGATCGAATCTTGCGGGTAAAGTGTACAAACCTCTATAGAGGGTTAAAACCTAATTGATTAGCCGTGTCCCTGGTTATGGACAAATTGAGCCTTTGGACTTGGATCTATCTCGGAACTCTCAACACCGGACTCATAATTTAATTGTGGGCAACTTATGATGATTTGGATATGAGACATCGGTTGGCGTAACTATGCCATGATAGAAATTCCGTAGTACATACTCCTGATATTCCTTTGTTGTAGTGAAAATAAAACTAGTTTTTACGCAAAAACATCAGACACAGAGCCACAAAACCATATTGCATGTAGAATAGTATTATCATCTTCTTTCTCATGTTGTGATCTTGCCGGTACATTCAATGTACTGACCTACATGGCTGCAACGTCTCATGTTGCAGATATTTTTACTTCCGACAAGTAAGAGTATGGTATAGGGTTACGGTCTACATTCAACTTGCCAATGGCGTTGATGGGACTCCACACCCGATTGTTTGTTTCCGCTGAGACTTATGAGGTATATATCAGTTTTACGTTAATTATACATGTGATTGCACTTTGATATATACATTGATGTACTATGTGTGCTAGCATACCGATCCAGGGATGGCACAGATACATAGAGGCTTGACCGTCTGAGGTCGGGTCGCTACACTCACATATGGAAAGTGATGGTTCGAAGAGGAGCGAGTTCACCTTGTGTCCAATGGTGTATACTCAAGGTCTCATCTTATGTCACCTTGGGGCTTGGAGAGTAGTCAAAGTGTACATGGGGATGAACGTGGGATGCTCCGCATCACTTGGCACGTGTTCACGCATGTAGTTGAATCAAAATCAACATAGCCTCCATGATACTTATGTTCATGGAAATTTATATCCTACTCATGCTTGCACTCAATGTTGGTTAACATTAGTGCATGTTTATGACTGTTGTCGCTATCTAGTTGGTCGCTTCTCAATCTTTTGCTATCCTTCACTTTACTAAGCGGGAATACTGCTTGTGAATCCACTTCCATAAACCCAAAGTTGTTCCATATGAGTCCACCATACCTACCTATATGTGGTATTTACATGCCATTCCAAAGTAAATTTGCATGTGCCAAACTCTAAACCTTCAAATAATAATCAGTTTTCTATGCCCGAATCGCTCATGTAGTGACTGGGGGCTATCCGTATCTTCCATCATAGGTGGGTTATTCTCATGATGAGTGTTTATTAACTTTTCATTCACGAGAAAGTGGCTGGTATTCGGGATACCCAGTTCCATGCTCAAAATTGAATCAAAATATAATCATAAAACAAAACTCCCCCGAAACTGTTGTTGGTATGGACGGTGTCGGTGTAAACGACACCTATGGAATCAGTGGGATCCCTTCTACGGTTGGCGGGCGCAGGGTTGTGCAAAGAGCGGTTCTGGCGGTCAGCACTAAAATCGTTTACCCAGGTTCGGGCCACGGAGACGCGTAAAACCCTAGTCCTGCTTTTGTGTATATTTGAGTGTTCTTGTGTTCTTGAACTAGTTGCGGTGTCTGTCTAGTCCAAAAGATCTGAATCCCTCTCTAGTACGCCTCGGGCCTCCTTTTATAGACAAAAGGGGTCGCCATAGTGGCACACGGGAGGTGGAAAGGTGTATAGTGGCTGAGTCTATCCTCTGGCATCGTCGGACAAACGCATTTAATGCGCTACCGACGTGCCCCTCTTGCTTTATTGGGGATGGCAAGGAAGCTCGTCCAAGATGTCATCGCCTCGCCTGGCTCCGACGCGCGTCCAAGCTGACGAGGTGTTGTAGCGCCACGTTGGTTGGTTGTTGGGCTGGCGCGGTGGTGGAGCCTTCACGAAGATCTGCATGCCACCAAGCAGGTGCTTGCTGAGTTGGTGTGGAGGCTGCGTGCTGCCACGCAGATGCCTGTCTAGCTGGTCGAGCTGGCAGCTGCATGGGAGCGGCGGTGGAGTCTTGGCAGGCACGGGCCTGGCTGCAGCCCCACAAGCGTCTTCGGCAAGGGTCTTGCCGCGGCACCGCGGTCATCCTCGGCAAGGATCTTGCCGGGGGTCTCGTGGACTTCCTTGGCAAGGGTCTTGCTAAGGATCGTCGTCTTCTGGTTCTCGTCTGGTCTTGTGTATTTATGATCTCTACAAAGATCTGCATGCCACCACCGAGGTGCCTCCTGAGCCTTGGTTCCAATGTGGTTGATGGTGTTGGAACCCCTTGGGCTCAAGGGTGGCGCGCTCTGCTGGCGTCAGGCAAATTACTCTGGCAAGGATCTTGCCGGGGCTGCGGAAGTCGCCCCGGCAAGTGTCTTGCTGGGGGAGCCCACCTTGCCCTCTTCCTCTCTTTGAGCCCCTGGTCTTGGCGTTTCTCTGGCCGTCTTGTGCTCCGGCATCCCTCCTCTTCCCTGCTCAGTGCGGCCGTGGGCGCGGCTCTAGATGCCCGTGCACAAGTAAAGGGGTGTAAAAAGAGAGCCCCTACTTTTGGTACACCGACAGGAGGCCCCGGGCCTGGACCACACATAAGAGCGACGCGTTGTTGGGCTAGGCCCAGAACAGTGCGCGAGCAAGCGGGGCGGATTTTTACTGCAATAACTTTTCCGTCCACTGCGCTTCCCCATGACCCGTGTTGTACGTGTGACGTGGGAGGTCATGCGTAACGTGGGGGTCATGCGTAAGGTGGTTCCCGCACGCATGCATCACATCATGATAAAGAGGCGGCTCGCGCCCTCCCCATAAAAAGAGGAAAACGCAGAGGCGCGGCTCATTTACTGAGTGGACTCGGATCGTGGTCTTCAAGGCGTCCGCACCCCATGATCACAGGGTGCAGAACGGTCTCCTCACCCATCCCCTCAATTTTCGCTCGCTCGCCACGTGTCCCCCATGCTCCGAAGATGGTAGGCGGCGGGTGCGGGCCTTGAATGACGAGGCGGGAAACGGGCCGCCGCTGATTGGAGCAGCGGGTCGGCCTCGATTCTCTGTGCCCCCGATGGTCGGATTGGCAAAGTGGGGCGGCCGAGCCCCGACCGAACCCCTTTATAAGAAGGGGGAGGGGGATGGCACCCCAGAATCTTTCATCATCCCTTTCCTTCCACCTCGGCTCTGCTCTTTCATCTGCCATGGCGAGAGGGAGCGCCGGCCCTTCGACGGTGGCAGCGAGGGTCTCTGCTCGACAGTGCGTCCCTCCTTCCCAAGAGCTCATGGCGGCGGAGCCGGCCATGAGAGGAAGGGGGAGGGGGCCGCGCCGAGGCCGGCGTGGTGCTCAGGAAGAGGGGGACGGGGCGGCTCACCGGCCCTGCCTCCGCCAGCGATGCCTTCCCCAACGGAGGGCCACCATGCTGCCGCCTTTGTCTCCCTGTGCCATTCGCTCGGGAGATGGAGCTCGATCTGCCCCAGACCCTGAGGTTGCATATGAGGGGCTGTGGGAACGGCAATACGTGGGTTGACATTGACTTTCCCGCCCCTCGCGTCATGTATCTTTGTCGCGGATGGAAGACTTTTGCTCGTATCCACAGCCTGACAGCGGGGCTCGTTCTCTATTTCAAACTAATGGAGAACGGCCTGCTCTCCATCATGGTCTTTGGAGACTCTGGAACTCGCCTGAAGTGCTGCATGGAGAGCTCCTCCCACGATGAAAACTCCTCCTCAAGCGGGAGTGACGAGGAGGGCAGCGACAGCGACGACGAGAGCGTCGAGCGAGGGCACGTTGACCTCGTCTCTGACTGACCGCGTCGCCCCTCCCTCCGTTGTGCGCCCTGCCGAGGGCCTTCCTCATCAAGCTCTCCATCGGGGCTTTCCCCGTCTCCTCCTTTTTGCCTTCACCTATCGCACCTGGGAGGAAAAGGGCAAGAACGGGGATCATGGGGCACTTATCTTTTGTAGTTTGTAAGCTTGCGGGCACTTGTTAAATTTTAAAATTTGTAATCCCCTTGCTCGTGTACCCAGTCCGTATGAATTGTACTTGTTTGCAATGTATGAATGAAAGGAAGGGTGTTTGTCGGGTGTCATTTGCGTGAGGGCGAGGGCCACACTGAGGAACGCGTCCTCGTTATCTTAAGATAAACATGGTATCCCGGCAACATGCCTTGCCGTCCTCCCGCTCTATGGCCCAACTACACTCACGCTCTGGAAGGAGGTAGGGGTCGAGTAGCATTTGACCTTTCGCTTGCCCTCTTCCCATCGCACTACAACCAAGTTCTGGTCCAAAGTAGAGTTTTCAGACACGGGATGGAGGGGGTAAGATGGTATGAGAGCGAGCGGAGCCTTATACGTTCAAGGTTCATACGGGCGCATGGAGTGGGGGGAAAAACTTATCTGACGTTGCAGCCCCCGGCAACCTTGGCTTGCCGCGGTCAGGTCCATGTGTCTGCAGCCCCCGGCAACCTTGGTTTGTTGGGGCTGGAGCGCCGGCTTGTTCTTTTTCTTCCCAATAGCTCAGCAGAAATGTCCATGTACCCTGCGAACCAAAGAGGACGGAAAGGAACAGAGTGACGCACACTCGACCTCTATGCTAGGGGTTAGCCGCTGCTAAGAACTATCAACCCTAACCGAGGTAGAGACTCGACCTAGCATGCATGCTAAAACTTAGGGCGCCAGCGCTTCATTTATTTAGGCTCAGGGTCTGTGCCTGGCATTGTACAAGGGGTTACATGCCTTGACGGCAAGGCTTGTACAAAAGGTGGTTTGCCGGGGAGCCCGGCAACCGTGCCTTATGGATAAAACTTGTGAAGATGTTCGATGTTCGAGGAGTTGCTCACTGGAATGCCATCTTCGATCTCCAGGCGGACTGCGCCGGGCCTGGTGACTCGTATTACCCGATAAGGGCCTTCCCACTTTGGCGTCAACTTGTTGGAATTTTTGGCTGACTGAACGTGCCGAAGAACAAGGTTGCCTTCCTCCAAGCTTCGGGAATGAACCATGCGGCTATGGTAGCGGCGCAAGGCTTGCTGGTAGCGTGCTGCTCGTACAGCCGCCCGAAGACGATCTTCCTCAAGGAGCGTTGCGTCATCTTGCCACAACTGCTCTTGCTCAAGCTCATCATAAAGTGAGCACTCGAGGTGACCCGTATGTGAGTTCCATGGGAAGAACTGCTTCTGCCCCGTAAACGAGGGAGAAGGGTGTCCGACCGGTGGCTCGCTTTGGCGTCGCTTTGATTGACCAAAGAACCGCCGATAATTAATTAATCCAGCGTTGTCCGCACCTGCATAGCCTGTCAAAAGTTCTTGTCCGGAGGCCTTGCAACACTTCAGCATTTTCCCTCTCAGCCTAGTTGTTGCTCCGTGGATGTGCAACAGAAGCAAAACAGGCCTTGCTGCCGAGGTCCTCGATGTACTGCATGAAGGCGTGGCTGGTGAACTGTGTGTCATTGTCGGTGATGATTCTTTTTGGCACACCGAAACGGCAGACTAGCCCCTTGAAGAATTTGACGGCTGATTGTGGTGTCACCTTTCTCACTGCCTCCACCTCCAGCCACTTTGTGAACTTGTCGATTGCAAAGTACAAGTACTCAAAGCCCCTGACAGCACGGGGAAAGGGGCCCAGTATGTCGAGCCCACAGACCAAAAATGGCCAAGAAAGAGGGATTGTTTGGAGCGCTTGAGCTGGTCGATGAAGCTTCTTCGAATGGAACTGACATGCTTCACACTTGGTTACTAGTGCTGTTGCATCCTGGAGGGCAGTGGTCCAGAAGAAAGCTTGCCGGAATGCCTTGCCGGCAAGGGCCCTCGACCCTATGTGGGAGCCACATATGCCTCCGTGTATCTTTGCCAATAGCTCCAGTCCTTCCTCCGAGGGAATGCACTTAAATTTCACACCGTTTGTTGTTTTTCTGTACAGGATGTCGTCGACAAACTGATACATGGCAGACCGACGGGCTACTTTCTCCGCTTCTTCCTGCTCCACGGGGATCTCCCCTGTTTGGCGGAACAGGACAGTATGTTGTGTCCACGCCGGAGCCTGGGGCTCGACAACAAGGACTAAAGGCACTTCCTCTGCCATGGGAGCAGCTGTCTCTACAGCCAGGACTTGACGCCCCACCGGAGTCGGTCGTGCCATGGGTGGCTCAGTGTCCACGGCAACATCCTTGCCGGCGGCTCCAGGGAGCTCGGCGGGAAAGTACTTGCCGGGGCTTAATTTCCTTCGCTTGTTCTACTCTATTGATGGTTCAACGGATGGTTGAGTCAGCCAAAGCACAAAAGTACCTGGTTCCACAGGTAGTTTGAAGGCAGCGCATTTTGACAGGTAGTCGGCGATGTCGTTCTCCACTCAGGGAACGCTTCGTCTGTATACCGTCAAAGCGCTCCTCCAGCTTCCTCACCTCATCTATGTAGGCCTCCATCAACGGGCTTTGATAATCTTTGTTGACTTGCCTGACAACAAGATGTGAATCACCCCTGACTATGAGCTTCTTGATCCCGAGGTCTGCCGCGACCCTGAGACCGGCAAGCAATCCCTCGTATTCAATAGTGTTGTTCGTGGACATCTCCTTGGGAAAGTGCATTTGGATTACATACTTAAGGTGCTCTCCGGTGGGTGTGACAAACAGCACACCAGCATCGGTGCCTTCTAGCGAGAAAGCCCCGTTAAAGTACATAATCCAGTTGCGACTTGCCTCCTTGCCGGGGAGGGTGGTCCCCTGGATCTCTTCATCGGGCGTTGAGGTCCACTCGGCAATGAACTCTGCCAAAACTCTGCTCTGGATTGTCGAAGTACTTTCAAACTTCAAACAAAAGCTCGACAATTCCACGACCCACTCCACAATCGTCCTGGTTGCGTCTGGGTTATGCAATATCCGTTGCAATGGGAGGCGGGTGACGAAGGTGATCTCGTGTGCTTGGAAGTAATGACGCAGCTTCCTTGAGGCCATAAGGAGGCCGAAGAGAAATTTCTGCACATCGGAGTACCTTGATCTAGCCCCCTGTAAGAGGGAGCTGACAAAGTAAACCGGGTGCTACATCATTTTCTTCTTCTGCAGCACTTCGTTTGGTTGCGCAGGCCCTGTCCCGCCTGCGTCAGACTCTGCCAAGGGCCTTGCCTTATCGGCACCAGGCCCTGCCGGGGGGAGTTTTGGCTTGCCATCCGCTAGTCATGCTGTTGCCACTTCCTCTTTGTTGACCTCCCTCTGCGCCACTAGTGCGGCACTGACCACTTGATTCGTTGCCGCCAGATACAGTAGCAATGGCTCTTGTGGTTTGGGCGCAACCAGTATCGGTGTAGAGGAGAGGTATTTCTTCAAATCCTGCAGCGCTGCTTCGGCCTCTGGGGTCCATTCCATTGGGCCTGCCTTGATCCGCTTGGCCACCGCAATCTGTTTAATAGCCTTGATCTTGTCTGGGTTCGCCTCGATCCCACGCTGTGACACAAAGAACCCAAGAAGTTTGCCGGACGGAACGCCGAAGACACACTTCTCAGGGTTCAACTTGAGGTTGATCTTGCGCAGATTCGCAAACGTCTCTTCCAAATCTTGTACAAGTGTAGCCCTGTCCTTGGTTTTGACCACTATGTCATCCATATAGGCTTCCATATTTCTATGTAGCTGGGGCTTAAAACCAATCTGGACTGCCCTAGCAAACGTCGAGCCAATACTGTTCAACCCGAAAGGCATCCGTAAAAAGCAATACGTGCCACATGGGGTGATGAATGCTGTCTTCTCTTTGTCTTCTCTTGCCATGAAGATCTGGTGGTACCCCGAGTAGGCGTCAAGGAATGATAACAGATCACACCCGGCCGTGGAGTCAACAATATGGTCAATGCGCGGCAACGGGAAAGGGTCCTTGGGACAAGCCTTATTGATATCTGTGTAATCAATAAACAGCTTCACTTCCCATTTGCCTTGCGCATCACCACCGGATTGGCCAACCACGTCGGATGGAGTACTCCTTTCACCAAGCCTGCCTCTTCCAACTTCCTGATCTCCTCTGTAATGAACTCCTGTTGTTCCAAAGCTTGCTTCCTGACCTTCTGCTTGACGGGTCGCACAAGAGGACAGACAGCAAGATGGTTCTCAATCACCTCCCTGGGAATGCCGGGGATGTCGGATGCTTGTCATGCAAACACATCGACATTCGTCCGAAGGAAGGTGACGAGCGCGCTTTCCTATTTGCTGTCTAGGGTGGAGCTTATGGTGAAAGCCCCTCCCGTGCCATCCTCCTCGACGGACACCCTCTTGGTCACTGGTGGCACGGCTCTGGATTTCTTGTTCTTGCCGGTGGAGCTCCCGATGGGAGCATGATACGTCTCCAACGTATCTATAATTTTTGATTGCTCCATGCTATATTATCTACTGTTTTGGACATTATTGGGCTTTATTATCCACTTTTATATTATTTTTGGGACTAACCTATTAACCTGAGGCCCAGCCCAGAATTGCTATTTTTTTTGCCTATTTTAGGGTTTCGAAGAAAAGGAATATCAAAAGGAGTCCAAACGGAATGAAACCTTCGGGAACGTGATTTTCTCACCTAACATGATCCAGCAGACTTGGACCCTACGTCAAGAAACAAAGGAGGAGGCCACGAGGTAGGGGGCGCGCCTAACCCCCCCCCCCCCAGGCGCACCCTCCACCCTCGTGGGCCCCCTGTTGCTCCACCGACGTACTCCTTCCTCCTATATATACCTACGTACACCCAAACGATCAGATACGGAGCGAAAACCCTAATTCCACCACCGCAACTTTCTATATCCACGAGATCCATCTTGGGGCCTGTTCCGGAGCTCCGCTGGAGGGATATCCATCACGAGGGCTTCTACATCATCACCATAGCCCCTCCGATGAATTGTGAGTAGTTCACCTCAAACCTACGGGTCCATAGTTATTAGCTAGATGGCTTCTTCTCTCTTTTTGGATCTCAATACAATGTTCTCCCCCTCTCCTGTGGAGATCTATTCGATGTAATCTTCCTTTTGCGATGTGTTTGTTGAGACCGATGAATTGTGGGTTTATGATCAAGTCTATCTATGAAAAATATTTGAATCTTCTCTGAATTCTTTTATATATGATTGGTTATCTTTGCAAGTCTCTTCGAATTATCAGTTTGGTTTGGCCTACTAGATTGATCTTTCTTTCAATGGGAGAAGTGCTTAGCTTTGGGTTCAATCTTGCGGTGTCCTTTCCCAATGACAGTAGGGGCAGCAAGGCACGTATTGTATTGTTGCCATCGAGGATAACAAGATAGGGTTTTCATCATATTGCATGAGTTTATCCCTCTACATCATGTCATCTTGCTTAAGGTGTTACTCTGTTTTCATTAACTTAATACTCTAGATGCATGCTAGATAGCGGTCGATGAGTGGAGTAATAGTAGTAGATGCAGGCAGGAGTCGGTCTACTTGTCTCGGACATGATGCCTATATACATGATCATACCTAGATATTCTCATAACTATGATCAATTTTGTCAATTGCTCAACAGTAATTCGTTCACCCACCGTAAAATACCTATGCTCCTGAGAGAAGCCACTAGTGAAACCTATGGCCCCCGGTCTATCTTCATTGTATTAAACTTCCAATACTTACTTATTTCCTTTGATTTTTACTTTGCTTTTATTTTACTTTGCATCTTTATCATAAAAATACCAAAAATATTATCGTATCATATCTATCAGATCTCACTCTCGTAAGTGGTCGTGGAGGGATTGACAACCCCTTATCGCGTTGGTTGTGAGGATTTATTTGTTTTGTGCAGGTACGAGGGACTCGCGCGTACCCTCCTACTGGATTGATACCTTGGTTCTCAAAAACTGAGAGAAATACTTACGCTACTTTGCTGCATCATCCCTTCCTCTTCGGGAAAACCAACGCAGTGCTCAAGAGGTAGCGGAGCACAACACTCAGAAGAGGTGCGCTTGCTGGAGTGGGTGCGAGAGGTCTTGCTGGTCTTCTTTCCTGCCGGGGCTCCAGCGGCAGGAGCGAGTGCCTTGGTGGCAGTCGCTGCAACTGCTTCCCGGTAGAGTTGGTCTGCGCAGATCAGTGCGTCCTTCTTGTCGGAGGGGACGATGATGATGGTCATCGGCCCCGGCATCTTTAGCGTGTTGTAGGCGTAATGCGATGCCGCCATGAACTTGGCTAGTGTCGGGTGGCCGAGGATCCCGTTGTAGGGCATGGGGATCTCGGCTACATCAAAAACAATCCTCTCTGTCCTGTAGTTTAACTTGCCTCCAAATGTCACGGGCACCGTGGCCTTACCCTTCGGCTGACTCCTCCCTGGGTTGACCCCTTGAAATGTGCCCGTCTCTTTGAGGTCTCCATCAGGGATCTGCAGCCTTTTGATCACAACGGGCGAGATCAAATTCAGGCCGGCCCCGCCATCAACTAGCATCTTAGTTACCTTGAGGTTGTGCATTGTTGGCGAGACCAACAATGGCAAACACCCGAATGCAGTTCTGCGATCAGGGTGGTCCTCGGTGTCAAAAATGATAGGCGTGTCGGACCACTTCAGTGGCTTTAGAGCATCGAGTGATGGTTCCGCTGTTGTGATCTCACACGTCCACTTCTTGAGCTGGCGGTTAGAGGTGTGCAGTGAGGTGCCACCGTCGACGCACATGGCCTCCGTAGCCTTCTGGAACTCATGCTTGCCGTACTCGTCATCTTCGTCATGATCATCATCTCCTTGCTTCTTGTCGCGGCCCTGAGCGGGCCTCTCTTGCTGGTTATACTTTCCGTGGCGACCTCCTTGGCCACCATGCTTCTTGCTAGATCCCTCGGCTTGCCGGCAGTTCTGGAGGTCGTGGCCCTTGGTGCGATGGATCTTGTAGTATTGCTTGTCGGAGCCTCCTAGCTTGTCGGCAGCCGCCAAGGCCCAGCAGGCGACGCACCCAGCAATTTCCTTGTCAGGGTCATCTGTCTTGGCCTTCTTGGCAGCGCCGGTGTCCTTGGATCCCTCGACGGCAAGCACAGTCTTGCCCTTGCGCTTCCTGTTGCGGTGCCGGCCCTTCTTCCTCGAGGTGGTCGTGCCTTCGTCTATGGAGTCGGTTTCCGCGTCGGCGTCCTCGCTGGGGTACTTCCTCCCCTCTTTAGCTCGAGCGCACCTATTGGCCAGAACATAAAGTTCGGACACATCTTTGACCTTGTTCATCGCCTGCTCTTCTCGCATCTTGCGGTTGTGCACATTCTGATGAAATGCGCTGATCACGGCGGCGGGATGAACATCTGGGATGTTTTACTTCACCCGGCTGAACCTTTGTACGTACTTGCACATGGTTTCGCCTTCCTCCTGGGGAATGATACGCAAATCGCTTGCTTGGCCATGAGCTTGGTGGCCTCCGGTGAAGGCGCCAACGAACTCATGGCACAAGTCCGACCAAGAAGAAATGCAATCCGCCGGCAAGTGCATCAACTACGACATAACATTGGGTTTAAGTACCAATGGGAAATAATTGGCAAGCACCTTGTCGTCCCAGCAGCTTGCATCGCGATGGTATAAATGCTGAGGAACTCGGACGGGTGTGTCTTGCCATTGTACTTCTTGCCAACGTTGGGCTTGAATGTGTGGTGGGAGGGCCACTGGAACTGCCACAGCTCATGGGTAAAGGCTGGGCAACCCACCTCGTAGGGTAGGCCGCCAGAGCCTCCCGGTGTTGGGTGGTCCATTGTGGGCCCCGCCCGCCGATCTGATTGGTGGCGTGCATCGCGCCAGCGCTCGATGGTGGTTCGAGCATCTTCGCGGGCTCGCTCCCGAAGAACTTAGCGCTGATCGCGGTCGGTCCGTGTGCCGGACGACGCTATGGATATGTTATCACAAGCATCATCACGACGGATCAGCACCCGTGGTGGCTGGCGTGGAGGAGGAGAGTGCACCGTGGCCGCAGCACCCCCGATCCTTCCACCACTGGCATGTGGAGGCTCGACGGAGCATCGGCCCGAGGGCCCCGCCGGTCGTGGCTCATCTTTGTTGGCAACACCGACGAGGCTTCGGATGGTGGCTCTCCACTCGTTGAGCTTATCCACAGCAGGAGGAAAGTCGAGGAGCAACTGCGCATGTGCCAAAGCTTTCTGGCATGGGTGGTGGCGAAAGCTGTATGGACCGTGACGCGCTCTGACTTCTAACCATGTTAGAAGGAGCTCTATCATGGCCTGGCAGTTGTATGCCGTTTTCGCCAGCGCCTCGGCACGCGTGCTGGCCTTCTACGTCCTGCGAATGATGCACAGGACTCTTCCCACGGCGGTGCCCAGGGTCACCAGCGTGGCGATGCTGCTCGTCATGCACAACCTGGGAAGAGCGCGTCGGGGGGCGCCGGCGTAGGTGCCTCGGAAGTCGCTGCACCGCTCGTGGGTGGCACGACACCGCCCTTGGAGGGCCCCGCGCCGCCTGCGGGGGGCCCGGCTTTGTTTTTAGATTTGGTGGCGTGTGGCCCGTCGTCTTGCGCACGAACGATGCCACTCGCCAGGCTTTGGCTGCCAGAGCGATGCGGGTGTTCGCGGGCCGCGCCTCCACTCGCCCGCACTGGTACGGGCCTTTCAGCCCCCGACAAACCGATCGTTGTGATCGTCTTCTTCTTGGGAGCCATGGTGATGAAGAACTGCCAAACTAACTGCTAGACCGGATTTCCACAACTGCGCACCCCCTACATGGCGCGCCAAAGATGTAGGTGTAACGACACCTATGGAATCACTGGGATCCTTTCTACGGTTGGCGGGCGCAGGGTTGTGCAAAGAGCGGGTCTGGTGGTCATAACGAAAATCGTTTACCCAGGTTCGGCCCGCAGAGACACGTAAAACCCTAGTCCTGCTTTTGTGTATATTTCAGTGTTCTTGTGTTCTTGAACTAGCTGCGGTGTATGTCTAGTCCAAAAGATCCGAATCCCCCTCCAGTACGCCTCGGGCCTCCTTTTATAGACAAAAGGGGTCGCCACAGTGCACACAGGAGGTGGAAAGGTGTACAGTGGCAGAGTCTATCCTCTGGCATCATCGGACAAACACATTTAATGTGCTGCCTATGTGCCCCTCTTCCTTTATTGGGGATGGCAAGGAAGCTCGTCCTAGATGTCATTGCCTCACCTGGCTCCGACGCGCGTCCAAGCTGACGAGGCGTTGTAGCGCCATGTTGGCTGGCTGCTGGGCTGGTGCGGTGGTGGAGCCTTAACGAATATCTGCATGCCACCACGCAGGTGCTTGCTGAGTTGGTGTGGAGGCCGTGTGCTACCACACAGATGCCTGCCCAGCTGGTCGAGCTGGCAAGCGCGGGCCTGGCTGCGGCCCCACATGCATCTTCGACAAGGGCCTTGTCGAGGGCCCGGCAAGGGTCTTGCCACGGCACCACGATCGTCCTCGGCAAGGATCTTGCTGGGGGTCTCATGGACTTCCTTGGCAAGGGTCTTCCTAAGGATCGTCGTCTTGTGGTGCTCGTCTGGTCTTGTGTATTAATGATCTCTACAAAGATCTGCATGCCACCACGGAGGTGCTTCCCGAGCCTTGGTTCCAATGTGGTTGATGGTGTTGGAACCCCTTGGGCTCAAGGGTGGCGCGCTCTGCTGGCGTCAGGCAGGTTGCCCCGGCAAGGATCTTGCCAGGGGGAGTCCACCTCGCCCTCTTGCTCTCTTTGCGGCCCTGGTCTTGGCGTTGCTCTAGCCGTCTTGCGCTCCGGCATCCCTCCTCTACCCTACTCAGTGCGGCCGTGGGCGCGGCTCTGACTGCACATGCACAAGTAAAGGGGTGTAAAAGGAGAGCCCCTACTTTTCTACACCGATAGGCGGTACCCGTGGATTCGGCTAGCCGTGGAGTGTGATTGTTGGTGGAGGGGGGGTAAAACTTTACCATTCTTTTTGGGAACCACCTATAATGTGTCTAGCATGGAAGATAGTGAGATCTCTTGGTTGTTATGTTGACAATGAAAGTATACCGCTGAAAATTATATTTATCTTTGTTTTAGAAGCTCGAGCTCAGGCACCTCTGCAAATCCCTGCTTCCCTCTGCGGAAGGACCTATCTATTTACTTTTACTGTTGAGTCATCATCCTCTTATAAAAAGCACCAGTTAGAGAGCAACATTGTCATTTATATGCTTTGTTATTAATTGATGTTTAATATGAGTGTGACTGGATCTCTTTTGCCATGAATCATAATGTCTAGTCAGTCCTTGATCTTCGGGGGTGCTCTGCATTTATGTTTTGCGGTCTCAGAAAGGGCTAGTGAGATACCATTTTGTCATGTACCATGATTGTTTTGAAAAAGTGTTGTCATCTAAGATTTATTATTATTGCTCGCTAGTTGATTGTGCTATTGATATGAGTAAATGTGAGACTTAAATGTTATTTTGAATATGGTTAGTTCATAATCTTTGTTGAAAACCTGAATATTGGCTAGACATATTTGTAGCAACAAGATCAAACAGAGTTTGTAAAATAAATTCTTTGTCACTTTCAGTTTGTCAACTGAATTGCTTGAGGACAAGCAATGGGTTAAGCTTGGGGAGTTGATACGTCTCCATCGTATCTACTTTTCCATACTATTTTGCCCTTGTTTTGGACTCTAATTTGCATGATTTGAATGGAACTAACCCGGACTGATGCTGTTTTTAGTAGAATTGCGATGGTGTTATTTTTGTGCAGAAATAGAAGTTCTTAGATTGACCTAAAATTTATAGAGAATATTTTTGGAATATATAAAAAATGCTGGCTGAAGAATTAACCAGAGGGTGTCCACCTAGAGGTCACAAGCCTGGGGGGTGCCCCCCCCTTCCCGGGGCGTGCATAGAGGGCTTGTGGGCCCCCTGGGCCTCCTCCGACCTCAACTCCAACTCTATGTAACCCTGTTCAGGGAGAAAAAATTAGGGAGAACAATTCATCGCGTTTTACGATATGGAACAGCCGCCGCCTCCTGTTCTTCATTGGGAGGGCTGATCTGGAGTCCGTTCGGGGCTCCGGAGAGGCTGATTCGTCGCCATCATCATCGCCAACTTTCCTCCATCACCAATTTCATGATGCTCACTGCCGTGCGTGAGTAATTCCATCATAGGCTTGCTGGATGGTGATGGGTTGCATGAGATTTATCATGTAATCGAGTTAGTTTTGTTAGGGTTTGATCCCTAGTATTCACTATGTTCTGAGATTGATGTTGCTATGACTTTGCTATGCATAATGCTTGTCACTAGGGCCTGAGTGCCATAATTTCAGATCTGAACCTATTATGTTCTCATGAATATATTTGTGTTCTTGATCCTATCTTGCAAGTTATAGACACCTATTATGAGTTATGATCCGCATACCCCAGGGTGACAATAATTGGGATTCTTTCTGGTGATTACCATAGTTTGAGGAGTTCATGAATTCACTAACTGCTAATGCTTTGGTCCGGTTTTCTATTAAAAGGAGGCCTGAATATCTCTTAGTTTCCATTAGGACCAAGCTACCACGACAGGGTAGGACAAAAGATGTCATGCAAGTTCTTTTCCATAAGCATGTATGACTATATACGGAATACATGCCTACATTATATTGATGAATTGGAGCTAATTCTGTGTCACCCTAGGTTATGACTACTACATGATGAATATCATCCAACACAATTATCATTGCCGATCCAATGCCTACGAGCTTTTCACATATTGATCTTTGCTAAGTTACTGTCGTTTCTACTGCTGTTACAATCACTACAAACTGCTACTGTTAGTTTTGCTACCGTTACCGTTACTTCCATACTACTTTGCTACTAAATACTTTGCTGCAGATATTATGTCTTTCAGGTGTGGTTCAATTGATTGCTCAACTGCTAATGCTCGTGAATATTCTTTGGCTCCCCTTGTGTCTAATCAATAAATTTGGGTTGAATACTCTACCCTCGAAAACAGTTGAGATCCCCTATACTTGTGGGTTATCACGGGACATGGAGTGCACCAATGGTAGCATGTCACTGGGACAAGTCATCGACGTCTCATCTCACACCAGCGAGGCATAGGGCGGCGCATCGGTGGCTTTGTTAAAATTATGCATACTTAGCCTTTGTTTATAACTCCGGTCTTTTGTTAGAGCATTGTTTAGGTCAACTGTCTCTGTTTAATTACTAAAGTTGCTCGATTCAGTAAGTGTGGATTGTGTGTTGTAGGCTCTTTTGTGTACCCAAATTAGCAAGCAATGTTAAATTATGCAATGACGTGGATGAGCACAACACCCAGGGAAATTTCCACCAAAATTTGAATGGTCAAACTCATCACATGTGCGTAAAGTAGAAGAATCGTTTGTGATGCACACATTTGTTCAAAGTGAATGGTGTCTGGCAGCACAACCACTGAAATATCTAACTCTTCCCCCTCCCCACCCCCTCTTCTCCCCAACCACAAGTCACATTTCCCCTGTTTCCTCCTTCCTTCCCAAGCTATAGCCGCTTCCTCGCTATCACCGTCTCGCATCCGACCGCCCCGGTTGCCATGGTCTTCTTCAATGATCTCTCCAGCGGTTCCTCCTATGACGATGACTCTTTCACCAGCCGAGTATGCCTCTCTCCTCCCTCCCGGGTTATGATTTCGAATAAAGGATTTTAACCCAGCGGACGATTTGAGTCATTTCTTCCTCATGTAGCTCCCTAGGACCATCACTTGCAATGAATGGAGTGGGGTGGCTGAAGATCTGCCTGCTCGTTGTCACTGATACGTCTCCAACATATCTATAATTTTTGATTGTTCCATGCTATATTATATCCTGTTTTGGACTTTATTGGGCTTTATTATACATTTTTATATTATTTTTGGGACTAACCTATTAACCGGAGGCCCAACCCAGA
The DNA here is from genome assembly GCF_002162155.2 of Triticum dicoccoides. Taxonomy (NCBI): domain Eukaryota; kingdom Viridiplantae; phylum Streptophyta; class Magnoliopsida; order Poales; family Poaceae; genus Triticum; species Triticum dicoccoides. The sequence goes on from NC_041384.1 coordinate 264,676,622, forward strand.
ATTGTTGTTTTTTTTGCCTATTTTAGGGTTTCGCAGAAAAAGAATATCAAACGGAGTCCAAACGGAATGAAACCTTCGGGAACGTGATTTTTGGAACGAACATGATCCAGAGGACTTGGACCCTGTGTCAAGCAATGAACGAGGAAGGCATGAGGTAGGGGGCTCGCCTACCCTCCCCCAAGCGTGCCCTCCACCCTCGTGGGGCCCATGTTGCTCCACCGACGTACTCCTTCCTCCTATATATACCTACGTACCCCCAAACTACCAGATACGGAGCCAAAACCCTAATTCCACCGCTGTAACTTTTTGTATCCACGAGATCCCATCTTGGGGCCTTTTTTGGAGCTCCGCCGGAGCTCGTATCGATCACGGAGGGCTTCTACATCAACACCATAGCCTCTCCGATGAAGTGTGAGTAGTTTACATGAAACCTACGGGTCCATAGTTATTAGCTAGATGGCTTCTTCCCTCTTTTTGGATGTCAATACAAAGTTCTCCCCCTCTCTTGTGGAGATCTATTCGATGTAATCTTCTTTTGAGGTGTGTTTGTTGAGATAGATGAATTGTGGGTTTATGATCAAGTTTATCTATGAACAATATTTGAATCTTCTCTGAATTCTTTTTTGTATGATTGGTTATCTTTGCAAGTCTCTTCGAATTATCAGTTTGGTTTGGCCTACTAGATTGATCTTTCTTGCAATGGGAGAAGTGCTTAGCTTTAGGTTCAATCTTGCGGTGTCCTTTCCCAGTGACAGTAGGGGCAGCAAGGCACGTATTGTACTGTTGCCATCGAGGATAACAAGATGGGGTTTATATCATATTGCATGAGTTTATCCTTCTACATCATGTCATCTTGCTTAAAGCATTACTCTATTCTCTTGAACTTAATACTCTAGATGCATGCTGGATAGCGGTCGATGTGTGGAGTAATAGTAGTAGATGCAGGCAGGAGTCGGTCTACTTGTTTTGGACGTAATCATACCTAGATATTCTCATAACTATGCTCAATTCTGTCAATTGCTCAATAGTAATTTGTTCACCCACCGTAATACTTATGCTCTTGAGAGAAGCCTCTAGTGAAACCTATGGCCCCTGGGTCTATTTTCCATCATATTAATCTTCCAATACTTAGTTATTTCCTTTGCCATTTATTTTACTTGCATCTTTATTTCTCTTTATCATGAAAATACCAAAAATATTATCTTATCATATCTATGAGATCTCACTCTCATAGGTGACCGTGAAGGGATTGACAACCCCTTTATCGCGTTGGTTGCGATGAGTTTATTTGTTTGTGTAGGTGCGAGGGACTCGTGCGTGGCTTCCTACTGGATTGATACCTTGGTTCTCAAAAACTGAGGGAAATACTTACGCTGCTCTACTGCATCATCCTTTCCTCTTCAAGGGAAAACCAACGCAGTGCTCAAGAGGTAGCAGTCACCATTAGTCTTCATGCATGAAGTTAGTTTTGTTTGAATCTGTGGACAGTGGGAGGAAGTTTCTGGCATGTGCAGAGAAGGTTAGCCCCACTTTCGTTGCTACAAATCATTTGTTAGATGTGATTCAGACACTGTCACTGTTTCATGTTATTCTGGATGTGATTAATACAGTGTCACTGTTTCAACCTAGTATCTAAAAATATTGCCATGTCATCACTGGTGCCCTGGGAAAATTATTTGGCACCACTACAGCAGTTTGTGCAACCAACTTTGCTCCACACATCCAAGCAGCCAAGCAGTAAAATACTAAAACTTTATGGACTGAAGGAACTGGGCATCGGAGCAACTAGGTGCTCTGGAGTCCGGTTCCCTAAATTTTCTCTCTGGCATTGGCTTGGCAGTGCAGGGCATCGGTGCCAGATGTAGCAACAATTTTTTGGACACCAGTTTCGGCATACATAGTGGACGGCTTTAGTGTTATTAGCCCTATGTTACTAAATTCGTGCATGTACACACCTGTTAGTATTAATTAGATGTCATCCAAACACAATCGCTATGCTATTGCAATTACATTTAGCTTCCCAATAAAATGTTCAATTTGTTATTTATAGTACATGACTAAGAACTTGTGGCATTGTTGCAATTAATTATTGATACGTCCATTTTGCATCATTCTTTATATCGATATTTATTGCATTATGGGCTGTTATTTCACTTTATGTCACAATACTTATGGCTATTCTCTCTTATTTTACAAGGTTTACTTAAGGAGGGAGAATGCCGGCAGCTGGAATTCTGGGCTGGAAAAGGAGCAAATACTAGAGACCTATTCTACACAACAACAAAAGTCCTGAAACTCCACGAAACATCTTAAAATAAATAAAGAAAAGTCCTTGCCAAAGATGAAGGCCAGGGGCCCACACCCTTCTCACGAGGGTGGGGGGCGCCCCCCCTAGGGCGCGCCCCCCTACCTCATGGGCCCCCTGGTGGCTCTCTGACGTCCATCTTCTCCTATATGAAGTCTTTGGATGAGAAAAAAATCAAGAGGAACTTTTCAGGACGACACTCCGCCGCCACGAGGCGGAACCTTCGCGGATCCAATCTAGAGCTCCGGCAGAGCTTTTCTGTCGGGGATACTTCCCTCCGGGAGGGGGAAATCATCACCATCATCATCACCAACGCTCCTCTCATCGGGAGAGGGCAATCTCCATCAACATCTTAACCAGCACCATCTCATCTCCAAACCCTAGTTCATCTCTTGTATCCAATTCTTGTCTCAAAGTCCGGGATTGGTGCTAATAGGTTGTTAGTAGTGTTGATTACTCCTTGTAGTTGATGCTAGTTGGTTTATTTGGTGGAAGATCATATGTTCAGATCCTATATGCATATTATTACCCCTCTGATTATGAACATGAATATGCTTTGTGAGTAATTACATTTGTTCCTGAGGACAAGGGAGAAGTCTTGCTATTAGTAGTCATGTGAATTTGGTATTCGTTTGATATTTTGATAAGATGTATGTTGTCTAGCCTCTAGTGGTGTTATGTGAACATCGACTACATAACACTTCACCATTATTTGGGCCTAGAGGAAGGCATTGGGGAGTAATAAGTACATGATGGGTTGCTAGAGTGACAGAAGCTTAAACCCTAGTTTATGCGTTGCTTCGTAAGGGGATGATTTGGATCCACATGTTTCATGCTATGGTTAGGTTTACCTTAATACTTTTGTTGTAGTTGCGGATGCTTGCAATAGAGGTTAATCATAAGTGGGATGCTTGTTCAAGTAAGAACAGCACCCAAGCACCGGTCCACCCACATATCCAATTATCAAAGTATCGAACGCGAATCATATGAACGTGAAGAAAACTAGCTTGACGATATTCCCATGTGTCCTCGGGAGCGCTTTTTCTTATTATAAGAGTTTGTTCCGGCTTGTCCTTTGCTACAAAAAGGATTGGGCCACCTTGCTTCTCTTTATTTACTTTTTTTACTTGTTGCTCGTTACAATTTATCTTATCACAAAACTATCTGTTACCACTTATTTCAGTACTTGCAGAGAATACCTTGCTGAAAACCGCTTATCGTTTCCTTCTGCTCCTCGTTGGGTTCGACACTCTTACTTATCGAAAGGACAAGATAGATCCCCTATACTTGTGGGTCATCAAGACTCTTTTCTAGCGCCATTGCCGGGGAGTGTAGCGCCTTTCGTAGGTGGAATTTAGTAAGAAAAAAATCATATAGTGTGCTGAAATTTACTGTCACTTGTTACTATGGAAAGTAATTCTCTGAGGGGCTTGTTCGGGGTATCTTCACCCCGTCCAGTAGAGCAAAGAGTTGCTCCTCAACCTACTGAACCTATTGAAAATGAAACTCCTTTTGAATTTCCTTCGGGTATGATGGAAAGACTGCTAGCTAACCCTTTTACAGGAGATGGAACAAAGCATCCTGATGAGCACTTAATATATGTGGATGAAGTTTGTGGATTATTTAAGCTTGCAGGTATACCCGATGATGTTGCTAAGAAGAAGGACTTCCCTTTATCTTTGAAGGGAGACGCATTGATATGGTATAGGGTATGTGATGATATGACATCATGGGACTATAAAAGATTGAAATTGGAATTTCATCAAAAGTATTACCCTATGCATCTTGTTCATCGTGATCGCAATTATATATATAATTTCTGGCCTCGTGAAGGAGAAAGCATCTCTCAAGCTTGGGGGAGGCTTAAATCAATGTTATATTCATGCCCCAATCATGAGCTCTCGAGAGAAATAATTATGCAAAGTTTTTATGCTCGGCTTTCTGAAAACAATCGCACCATGCTCGATACTTCTTGTGCTGGCTCTTTTATGATGAAGACTATTGAATTTAGATGGAATTTATTGGATAGAATTAAACGCAACTCTGAAGATTGGGACCTCGACGAAGGTAAAGAGTCAGGTATGACACCTAAGTTTGATTGTGTTAAATCTTTTATGGACACCGATATTTTCCGTAAGTTTAGCACTAAATATGGAGTTGACTCTGAGATAGTAGCTTCTTTCTGTGAATCTTTTGCTACTTATGTTGATCTCCCTAAGGAGAACTGGTTTAAATATCATCCTCCCATAGAAGTAAAAGTAGTTGCACCTATTAAAGTTGATGAAAAGACTATCACTTATAATGATCCTATCGTTCCTACTTCTTATGTTGAGAAACCAGCTTTCCCTGTTAGAGTAAAGGATCATCCTAAAGCTTCAACTGTGATTCGTAAAAGCAATATTAGAACTTATACACCCCCAGAGCAAGTTAAAGTAGAACCTAATATTGCTATTGTTAAAGATCTCTTGTCTGATAATATAGATGGGCATGTTATTTACTTCTGTAATGAAACTGCTAGAATTGCTAAACCCCGTGATACAGATAAACCTGGACCTGTGGTAGGCATGCCTGTTATTTCTGTTAAAATAGGAGATCATTATTATCATGGCTTATGTGATATGGGTGCTAGTGCAAGTGCAATACCTATTGACTTATACAAACAAATATGCATGACATTGCACCTGTTGAGTTAGAAGAAATTGATGTCACTATTAAACTTGCTAATAGAGATACTATTTCACCAATGGGAATTGTAAGAGATGTTGAAGTCTTGGGTGGGAAAACTAAATATCCTGCTGATTTTCTTGTTCTTGGTTCCCCACAAGATAGCTGTTGTCCTATTATATTTGGTAGACCCTTCTTGAACACTGTTAATGCTAGGATAGATTGCGAAAAGAATGTTGTTACTATTGGCTTGGATGATATGGTTCATCAGTTTAATTTTTCTAAATTTAGTAAACAACATCGTGAGGAAGAATTGCCTAGTAAGGATGAAATTATTGGTCTTGCTTCTATTGCCGTACCTCCTAGTGATCCTTTAGAACACTATTTGCTAGACCATGAAAATGATATGTTCATGAATGAAAGAAGGGAAATAGATGAAGTATTCTTTAAACAGGAACCTATTCTGCAACACAACTTGCCTGTTGAAATTTTAGGGGATCCTCCTCCACCCAAGGGTGATCCCGTGTTTGAGCTTAAACCGTTTCCTGATAATCTTAAATATGCCTATCTTGATGAAAAGAAGATATATCCTGTTATTATTAGTGCTAACCTTTCAGAGCATGAAGAAGAAATATTATTGAAAACTCTCAAGATGCATCGTGCTGCTATTGGATATACTCTTGATGATCTTAAGGGCATTAGTCCCACTCTATGTCAACATAAAATAAATTTGGAAGCAGATGCCAAACCAGTTCGTGATCCTCAACGATGTCTCAATCCTAAAATGAAAGAAGTTGTAAGAAAAGAAATACTCAAGCTTCTGGAGGCAGGTATAATTTATCCCGTTGTTGATAGTTAGTGGGTAAGTCCTTTCCATTGTGTCCCTAAGAAGGGAGGTATTACTGTTGTTCCTAATGATAAAGATGAATTGATTCCACAAAGAATTATCACAGGATATAGGTTGGTAATTGATTTTTGCAAATTAAATAAAGCTACTAAGAAAGATCATTAGCCCTTACCTTTTATTGATCAAATGCTAGAAAGATTATGCAAACATACACACTATTGCTTTCTAGATGGTTATTCTAGTTTCTCTCAAATACCTGTGTCGGCTAAAGATCAATCAAAGACTACTTTTACATGCCCTTTTGGTACTTTTGCTTATAGACGTATGCCTTTTGGTTTATGTAATGCACCTGCTACCTTTCAAAGATGCATGATGGCTATATTCTTTGATTTTTGTGAAAAGATTTGTGAGGTTTTCATGGATGACTTTTCCGTCTATGGTTCCTCTTTTGATGATTGCTTGAGCAATCTTGATCGAGTTTTGCAAAGATGTGAAGAAACTAATCTTGTCTTGAATTGGGAAAAGTGACACTTTATGGTTAATGAAGGTATTTTCTTGGGGAACACAGTTTCTGAAAGAGGTGTTGAAGTTGATAAAGCCAAGGTTGATGCTATTGAAAAGATGCCATGTCCCAAGGACATCAAAGGTATAAGAAGTTTCCTTGGTCACGCCGGATTTTATAGGAGGTTCATTAAGGACTTCTCAAAAATTTCTCGGCCTCTGACTAATTTATTGCAAAAAGATATACCATTTGTCTTTGATGATGATTGTGTAGAAGCATTTGAAATACTTAAGAAAGCATTAGTCTCTGCACCTGTTGTTCAGCCACCTGATTGGAATTTACCCTTTGAAATTATGTGTGATGCTAGTGATTATGCTGTAGGTGATGTTCTAGGGCAAAGAGTTGATAAGAAATTAAATGTTATTCATTATGCTAGTAAGACTCTAGATAATGCTCAAAGAAATTATGCTACTACTGAAAAAGAGCTTTTAGCAGTTGTATTTGCTTGTGATAAGTTCAGACCTTATATTGTTGATTCTAAAGTAACTATTCATGCTGATCATGCTTCTATTAAATACCTTGTGGAAAAGAAAGATGCTAAACCTAGACTTATTAGATGGGTTCTCTTGCTACAAGAATTTGATTTGCATATTGTTGATAGAAAGGGAGCTGAGACCCCCGTTGCAGACAACTTGTCTAGGTTAGAGAATGTTCTTGATGACCCACTACCTATTAAAGATGACTTTCCTGATGAACAATTAAATGTTATAAGCACTTCTCATAGTACTCCATGGTATGCTGATTATGCTAGTTATGTTGTTGCTAAGTTTATACCACCTAGCTTCACATACCAGCAAAAGAAAAAGTTTTTCTATGACTTGAGACATTACTTTTGGGATGACCCACATCTTTATAAAGAAGGAGTAGATGGTGTTATTCGACGTTGTGTACCTGAGCATGAACAGGAACAGGTCCTACGCAAGTGTCATTCCGAGACTTATGGAGGACACCACGCTGGAGATAGAACTGCATATAAGGCATTGCAATCTGGTTTTCATTGGCCTACTCTCTTCAAGGATGCCTGTAAGTTTGTCTTGTCTTGTGATGAATGTCAAAGAATTGGTAATATTAGTAGACGTCAAGAAATTCCTATGAATTATTCTCTTGTTATTGAACCGTTTGATGTTTGGGGCTTTGATTATATGGGACCTTTTCCTGCCTCTAATGGATACACACATATTCTAGTTGATGTTGATTACGTTACTAAGTGGGTAGAAGCTATTCCAACTAGTAGTGCTGATCATAACACTTCTATTAAAATGCTTAAGGAAGTTATTTTTCCGGGGTTTGGAGTCCCTAGATATTTAATGACTGATGGTGGTTCACACTTTATTCATGGTGCCTTCCGTAAAATGCTTGCTAAATATGATGTAAATCATAGAATTGCATCTCCTTATCACCCATAGTCTAGTGGTCAAGTAGAGTTGAGCAATAGAGAGCTCAAATTAATTTTGCAAAAGACTGTTAATAGGTCTAGAAAGAATTGGTCTAAGAAACTTGATGATGCATTATGGGCTTATAGAACTGCATACAAAAATCCTATGGGTATGTCTCCGTATAAGATGGTTTATGGAAAAGCATGTCACTTACCTCTCGAACTAGAACATAAGGCATATTGGGCTATTAAAGAGCTTAACTATGATTTTAAACTTGCCGGTGAGAAGAGGTTATTTGATATTAGCTCACTTGATGAATGGAGAACCCAAGCTTATTAAAATGCCAAGTTGTTTAAATAAAAAGTTAAAAGATGGCATGACAAAAGGATACAAAGTGTGAGTTTAAAGTAGGTGATTATGTATTGCTATACAACTCTCGTTTAAGATTTTTTGCAGGAAAACTTCTCTCTAAATGGGAAGGCCCCTATGTTATCGAAGAGGTCTATCGTTCCGGTGCCATAAAAATCAACAACTTCGAGGGCACAAATCCGAAGGTGGTAAACGGTCAAAGAATCAAACAATATATCTCACGTAATCCCATAAATGTTGAAACCAATATTATTGAAACCGTAACCCCGGAGGAATACATACGGAACACTTTCCAGAATGTTTCAGACTCCGAAAAGGAATAGGTATGTGGTACGGTAAGTAAACCGACTCGAAAACAATTTTAAGGCAATATTTCTCCGTTTTGGAATATTTAGAAAAATAGAAAAATAAGTAGCAGTCCGGGAAGGACATGAGGGCCCCACGAGGCTGGTGGGCGCGCCCCCCTACCTCGTGAGCACCTCCTGTGCCTTCCGGACTCTGTTTTCTTGCACGTTACGTATTTTGGTCAGCAAAAATTCATTATATATTCTCCCGAAGGTTTTGACTCCCATATCATGCAAAATCTCCTTTGTTCTTGTTTTGAGCTGTTTTCTGTCATGGTTTTCCAGGCTAGGCATCATGTCATCTCCCTCCTCCAACAATGGTGACAACGATGCTTGGCTAATGAAGATAGATCTAAAGAGGGAAGAACCCACGAGGGTCAACAAGGATGAAAGGATCAAGAAGGCCACGGAGGATCAAGCTCCGGCAGCAAAAGACATCCTTCAACTTGATCATAACCTTCTTACCCCAACTGAGATCTAAGCTTTCAAGATGATTGAGTTAGCTCATATACAAAACAAGTATCTCACACAAGAAAATATTTTGTTGAAGGAGCATATTGTCGCACTCAAGGGCATTATTCGCAAGCTGGAGGACCTCTTACGCTCGATGTGCGATTATCCGTCACCTCCACCTTCTTCACCGACGAAGGAGATATAATCACATGGGTATGGGCACTCCCCTTGGCAACTGCCAAGCTTGGGGGAGGTGCCCCGGTATCGTATCACAATCACAACTCCTATCTTTACCGTTTTTCTTAGTTCGATCCTATTAGAAGTATCTTGATCTAGTAAGATAAAGTTTATGGCATGATCTAGTTTTGAGTTTGCTTTATGATCTCTCTATGTAATCGAGTCCGTGAGTTATATATAATAAAGATTAGTGTTGAGTCAAGGGCTTGATTATTTTGCCATGATCTTGGGTGAATTAAAGAAAAGAGAAAAGAATAAAACGAAACAAAAAGTTCATATTGATCTTATTGAGAGTAATGACTTCACATAGAAAGAGTATGATGATTAAAAGTTGTTGGGAGTTGGAAGACATAGCTTTGGTCATTGTTGCAATTAATAGGAAGTAATAAGGAAAGAGAGGTTTTCACATATAGATATATTATCATTGACATCTTTTATGATTGGGAGCACTCATTAAAATACGACATGCTAAAGAGTTGATGTTGGACAAGGAAGACAACGTAATGAGTAATGTCTTTCTTATATCTGAGATAAAGTATGTTGTCATGGATCCTCTAACTTGTTGAGCTTGCCTTTCCCCCTCATGCTAGCCAAATTCTCAGCACCAAGTAGAAATACTACTTGTGCTTCCAAATACCCTTAAACCAGTTTTGCCATGAGAGTCCACCATATCTACCTATGGATTGAGTAAGATCCTTCAAGTAAGTTGTCTTCGGTGCAAAGCAATAAAAATTGCTCTAAATATGTATGATTGATTGGTGTGGGAGAAATAAGCTTTATACGATCTTGTGATGTGGAAGTAATAAAAGCGATGGACTGCATAATAAAGGTTCATATCACAAGGGGCAATATAAAGTGACGTTCTTTCGTATTGAGATTTTATGCATCCAACCATAAAAGCACATGGCAACCTCTGCTTCCCTCTGCGAAGGGCCTATCCTTTATCAATATCTTCTACCTTATGCAAGAGTCATGGTGATCTTCACCTTTTCTTTTTCATTTTATCCTTTGGCAAGCTCAGCATGTTGGAAAGAACATGATATATATATCTAATTGGATGTAGGGGAGCATGAACCATTATTGTTGACATTACCCTTGAGGTAAAAGGTTGTGGGGCAAAACTATAAGCCCCTATCTTTCTTTGTGTCCGATTAAAACTCTATAACCACAAGTATTGCGTGAGTGTTAGCAATTATGAAGGACTAGATGATAGTTGAGTATGTGAACTTGCTTTTTAGCTCTGACATATACTCTTTCCGATGTTATGATAAATTGCAATGAATGACTGAGATTATAGTTTGTCGGAGCCCAATAAGGTCTATGATTTATACTTTTGCATTGTGAATAGATCATCACTTGAACATAAGTAATCATATGACAAAATCTATATATGTTGCTGTCATGAGAATAATCATGATGCCTTCATGTCCGTATTTTATTTTTATCGACGCCTCTACCTCTAAACATGAGTACATATTTATTGTTATCGGCTTTTCGCTTGAGGACAAGCGAGGTCTAAGCTTGGGGGAGTTCATACGTCCATTTTGCATCATGCTTTTATATCCATATTTATTGCATTATGGGCTGTTATTTCACTTTATGTCACAATACTTATGGCTATTCTCTCTTATTTTACATGGTTTACTTAAGGAGGGAGAATGCCGGCAGCTGGAATTCTGGGCTGAAAAAGGAGCAAATATTATAGACCTATTCTGCGCAACTCCAAAAGTCTTGAAACTGCACGGAACATCTTAAAATAAATAAAGAAAAATCCTTGCCAAAGATGAAGGCCAGGGGGCCCACACCCTGCTCACGAGGGTGGGGGCGCCCCCCCCCTAGGGCGCCCCCTACCTCATGGGCCCCCTGATGGCTCCCCGACATCCATCTTCTCCTATATGAAGTCTTTCGATGAGAAAAAAATCAAGAGGAACTTTTCGAGACGAGACTCCGCCGCCACAAGGCGGAACCTTGGCGGATCCAATCTAGAGCTCCGGCAGAGCTGTTCTGCCGGGGATACTTCCCTCCAGGAGGGGGAAATCATCACCATCGTCATCACCAACACTCCTCTCATCAGGAGAGGGAAATCTCTGTCAACATCTTCACTAGCACCATCTCATCTCCAAACCCTAGTTCATCTCTTGTATCCAATTCTTGTCTTAAAGTCCGGGATTGGTGCTAGTAGGTTGCTAGTAGTGTTGATTACTCCTTGTAGTTGATGCTAGTTGGTTTATTTGGTGGAAGATCATATGTTCAGATCCTATATGCATATTATTACCCCTCTGATTATGAACATGAATATGCTTTGTGAGTAATTACGTTTGTTCCTGAGGACAAGGGAGAAGTCTTGCTAATAGTAGTCTTGTGAATTTGGTATTCATTTGATATTTTGATAAGATGTATGTTGTCTAGCCTCTAGTGGTGTTATGTTAATGTCGACTACATAACACTTCACCATTATTTGGGCCTAGAGGAAGGCATTGGGGAGTAATAAGTAGATGATGGGTTGCTAGAGTGACAGAAGCTTAAACCCAAGTTTATGCATTGCTTCGTAAGGGGCTGATTTGGATCCACATGTTTCATGCTATGGTTAGGTTTACCTTAATACTTTTGTTGTAGTTGCGGATGCTTGCAATAGAGGTTAATCATAAGTGGGATGCTTGTTCAAGTAAGAACATCACACAAGCACTGGTCCACCCACATATCAAATTATCAAAGTATCGAACGCGAATCATATGAACGTGAAGAAAACTAGCTTGATGATATTCTCATGTGTCCTCGAGAGCGCTTTTTCTTATTATAAGAGTTGGTTCCGGCTTGTCCTTTGCTACAAAAAGGATTGGGCCACCTTGCTGCACTTTATTTACTTTTGTTACTTGTTGCTCGTTATAATTTATCTTATCACAAAACTATCTATTACCACTTATTTCAGTACTTGCAGAGAATACCTTGCTGAAAACCGCTTATCATTTCCTTCTGCTGCTCGTTGGGTTCGACACTCTTACTTATCGAAAGGACTACGATATATCCCCTATACTTGTGGGTCATCAATTATACCTTGTGATGTTTCTGAATTTGGTTGTTGTCTTAGTAGCAATTGATTCATTTGCACATTGTTCTTTTTGAGAAGATATGTCATAATTAACATGTTTCTTCAGTTTTTCAAAATATGTATGTGGTGATTTTCTATGTGCTAGAAACCCATTTTCCCTACAATTGTTACTCGTTTAGTTTTAAATATTACAGGATGAACGAAAGTGTTCTTACCGGGAGTGGGTTGATCAAGAGCGAACACAGTCTTTGAAGATGTTCCTAGCAAAGCTCTGGAGCATGTATGAGGAAGAGAATAGAGATAGGCTTAGAGAAAGTATTGTCAATGCTAAAGAATATTTCAAGATGCGAGAAAAAAGTTGAATATGGAGAATGAGCTCAGATTTTTTAAATTAGATTTTGTTAAGATGGTGCTGGCGAAGGAGAAGGCACTTTCCTAGTTGGTCAGTGCAAAATAGGTTCTTACTGAACTGAAAGCAGAGGTGGAGAAGATGAACCTAGCTGATCATGCATCAGTAGATTAGGGAAATGAATATATTATTCTAATATTGTGCTTATGAAGGTGAACTAGCTATATGTTGTATAGTGATGTTATCATGTAGCTATCGTACTTTTATGTTAAAATATATTTATGTGCCTGAAATGAAATTGGCAAATAGTTGTTCCATATTAAATGTGAGTTTTTGTAATATTGAAATTATTAATTGTAAACAAATAAACCTGCTAAATGGCTCATGGAACTTTTACAAACAGTTGTATCTGTAAAAGCGTGTGTGATGGATAGCCCAATGCCATACAGTTTTCTTCATCGAATTGTGTGTGATATATGTGAATAAATCAAATAGTTAATAGAGGCAGAGCGTGTGTAATCGTTACACCTATCGCACATGAGGCTATACAGAAAACTGTGTGGGATATACATATGGACGAAAATGCTTGCTTTGGATTCACTGTGTGGGATGTGCATACTAATGGAAACGTTCTTCTTGGATTGACTGTGTGGAATGTACATATGAACGGAAACATATTCCTTCGATTGACCATGTGGGGTGTACATATGAAGGGAAATGTTTGTCCGGGGTTCATTGTGTGGGATGTACTTATGAACGGAAACGATTGGGCCTGTATAATTGTATGCGATTGCTAGAACGATCGCACATGAGCTCATTTTTCCCAGCGTGTGTGTCGGAGGGCCTATCCCGATGTTTTTTGGACTGTGTGGGAAGGACTCCCCCCTATCGCCCACACTAGCAAGGCGGCGGTTTAAAATGCCATCGTAGAAAGGGGTTAAAAACTGTTTATATAGCAGCTCGTTGTACCAGTGATTGCTCCCAATAATTGTTAGCTTGACATTTGGCATAAGGAATCACAAACGAAGGATCATATAAATTTTAATGTTCTCAAAGCCAATAACATTCAATTTAATTTGAGTAACTAACATGCACTTGCAGGAAAGAGAATCCACCACAACATTTTCTTTACCATTAATGTTCTTGATCACATAAGGAAAAGACTCAATGAACTCACTCCATTTGGCATGCCTTTTATTCAAGTTGGTTTGACCTTTAAGGTATATAGGTGTATCATGATTGGTATGTTTGACAACGTCACGTGGTCGAAGATAATGTTCACACACATGCAAGACTCGAACCAAAGCATACAATTCTTTGTCATGTATTGGGTAGTTAAGTTGTGCACCAGAAAGTTTCTCACTAAAATATGGAATGGGTCGTTTTTCTTGCATTAACACACCACCTATACCATTGCCAATAGCTTCACGATGCACTTCAAAAGTTAGCTTCCTCATAAAATGTTCAATTTGTTATTTATAGTACACGACTAAGAACTTGTAGCGTTGTTACAATTAATTATAGCTTGTGATGTTTCTGAATTTGGTTGTTGTCTCAATAGCAATTAATACATTTGCACATTGATCTTTTTGAGAAGATATGTCATAATTAATGTGTTTCTTCAGTTTTTCAAAATATGTATGTGGTGATTTCCTATGTTTCTAGAAACCCATTTTCCCTACAATTGTTACTGGTTTAGTTTAAATATTATAGGATGAACGAAAGTGTTCTTACCTGGAGTGGGTTGATTAAGAGTAGCCAGAGTCTTTGAAGATGTGCCTAGCAAAGCTCTGGAGCATGTATAAAGAAGAGAGCAGAGATAGGCTTAGAGAAAGTGTTGTCAACGCTAAATAATATTTCAAGATGCGGGGAAAAAGAGGAATATGGAGAATGAGCTCAGATTTTTTAAATTAGACTTTGCTAAGATGGTGCTGGCGAAGGAGAAGGCACTTTCCTAGTTGGGTAGTGCAAAACCGGTTCTTACTGAACTGAAAGCAGAGGTGGAGAAGACGAACCTGGCTAATCATGCATCAGTCGATTAGGGAAATGAGTATATTATTCTAATATTGTGCTTATGAAGGTGAACTAGCTATATGTTGTTTTCATGTAGCTATCGTACTATTATGTTAAAATATGTTTATGTGCCTAATATGAAATTGACAAGGAGTTGTTCCATATGAAATGTGAATTTGTGTAATACTGGAATTATTAATTGTGAACAAATAAACCTGCTAAATGGTGCATGGAACTTTTACCAATGGTTCTATCAGTAAAAACGTTTGTGATGGATAGCCCAATGTCATACAATATTGTTCATCGAATCGTGTGTGATATATGTGAATAAAGCAAATAGTTAACAGAGGCAGAGTGTGTGTGATCGTCACACCTATCGCACACGAGGATATACACAAAACTATCTGGGATATACATATGAACGAAAATGTTTCTGGGATTCACTGTATGGGATGTGCATATGAATGGAAACATTCTTCTTGGATTGACTGTGTGGGATGCACATATGAATGGAAACATATTCCATGGATTGACCATGTGGGATGTACATACGAAGGGAAACGTTTCTCTGGGATTCATTGTGTGGGATGTACTTATGAACGGAAACGATTGGGCATGAATAATTGTATGCGATGGCTAGCCCGATCGCACACGATCTCATTTTGCCTGGCATATGTGCCGGAGGGCCTATCCCCGATGTTTTCTGGATCGTGTGGGAAGGACCCCCCCTATTGCCCACACTAGCAAGGTAGCAGTTTAAAATGCCATCACGGAAAGGGGTTAAAACCCGTTTATATAGCAGCTCGTTGTACCAGTGATCGCTCCCAATAATTGTTAGCTTGACATTTGGCATAAGGAATCACAAACGAAGGATCATGCGCATATAAATTTTTAATGTTCTCAAAGCCAATAACATTCAATTTAATTTGAGTAACTAACATGCACTTGCGGGAAAGAGCATCCACCACAACATTTTCTTTACCATTAATGTAGTTGATCACATAAGGAAAAGACTCAATGAATTCACTCCATTTGGCATGCCTTTTATTCAACTTGGTTTGACCTTTAAAATATTTAAGTGTACGATGATCGGTATGTATGACAAACTCACGTTGTCGAAGATAATGTTCCCACACATGCAAGACTCGAACCAAAGCATACAATTCTTTGTCATGTATTGGGTATTTAAGTTGTGCATCGGAAAGTTTCTCGCTAAAATATGCAATGGGTCGTTTTTTCTTGCATTAACACGTCACCTATACCATTGCCACTAGCATCACAATGCACTTCAAAACTTTTATCAAAATTACGCAATGCAAGTATTGGAGTATGTGTAAGCATAGATTTAAGCTCATGAAATGTGGCATCTTGGGAAGGTCCCCAAACAAAAGGCACATTCATCTTACTCAAAGCATGTAATGGTGAAGCAATGATGCTAAAATCCTTAACAAAATGGCAATAAATATCCGGCTAGGCTAAGGAAACTTTGCACTTGAGCTAAATTGGTTGGTTGTGGCCAGGTTTTAATAGCGTCGATCTTAGACTTATAAACTTCAACACCCTTAGAAGAGACTACAAAGCCCAAGAAAACAAGCTTGTCAACATCAAAAGTGCATTTATCCATGTTAGCGTAAAGGAGCTCATTTCTAAGAACTTGCAAGACATTTCTAGGATGCGTGACATGATCTTCAAGAGATTTCCTAAACACAAGAATATCATCAAAACATACCACAACCCAAAATGTCAATGTATTTTTGAAGGACACAATGCATGAATCTCCTGAAAGTGCTAGGTGATTAATACAATCCGCATAACTAACCATTCATATAGAACAATTTTTTTTAAAAGCCATTTTTCATTTATCCCCTTCTTTCATGCTAATTTGATAGTAGCCAGTTTTAAGGTCAATTTTGGAGAAAATGGGGGCACCACTAAGTTCGTCTAGCATGTCATCTAGCGTGAAATGGAGTGACGATACCGAACGGTGATAGCATTAATGGACAACAATCAGAACACATGCGAAAACTACCATCTTTCTTAGGAACAAGTATGACCGAACCGGCACATGGACTTAAGCTCTCGAATACATACTCGTTTTCCATGAGATGTTGTACTTGCCTTTGTATCTCTTTTGTCTCACCGGGGTTGATGTGGTATGGTGCCTTGTTTGATAGAGGTGCGCCAAGAATGAGGTCGATGCAGTGCTTGATTCCATGCAAAGGTGGTAGTCCCAGAGGTAGCTCATCAGGGAACAAATCCTTGAATTCCTGTAAGATATGAGACAAAACCAAAGGAAGATGTTGTGAAGCATTAGTCCTAACAGCTTCATCTTTGCACACAAGTACAAAGTGAAGAACACTCAATGGGTTCTCATGCACATCCCTCAAATATCTTTTGGTGGACAGGAGAACTAAGTTCTTCTCGCTCATCGTGGAGTCACTCAATCTTAGCTTGTGGCGCTCACTATCTTTTTGGTGCTTCACTCTCTCACTAGTCTCTCCATGATGTTTTGAAGCTTTCTTGTCGGTGATCACTTGACTTGGCGACATTGGTCGTAGCATGTACTGCTTGCCCTTCATCTTGAAACTATAGTAATTAGTTCGTCCATTGTGGATGATGACACGCTCAAATTTCCAAGGTCTTCCTAATAGGAGATGACACACAGACATAGGAACCACATCACACTCCAAGGTGTCTTCATATGCATCAATCTTGAATGAAACTTGAACGGTGTGCTCCACTTGAATGGTGTCGGAGTGGCTTATCCATTGGACCTTGCATGGGCAAGGGTGCTTCTTCTTGACCAATTATAGCTTTGAGTATAATTCTCCACTTGCCAAATTATGGCAACTTCCCTCATCGATGATGACCTTGACGGAACGTCCTTGTATGCATGCTTTGGTGTGGAAGATGTGGTAACGTTGGTCTTCATCTTGCTGTCATTGAAGTATCAAGACCTTGGAGACAACGAGAGTGGGGCTCAGATCATTGTCACAATAGACTTGAGCATCTTCGTCTTCATTCTTGGCGGTGCATCGCCACATGTTCAAGCGCTTCCATTTCTTCTTTGCTCATAGAGTTGTAGGTGTCGTCATCATTGGCAATCATGGTGCACCTCGTGGGACATTGGTACGTCTTATGGCCATGTCTTGGCAAGTGAAACATTGAGTCGAACTTGTCTTAGCAGTCACGTCTGTTGGAGTAGTTCACGATGAAGTTTTGGACTTGTAGGTGCTTGCTGGAGGACGACTCGAAGATGTCGTGGCTTGCTTGGAACTTGATTTGTCGCCGGTACTTGGCGAAGCTCGAGTCATGGTAGAAGGTGTCGAAGTTGTGGAAGCTTGATTGTATGAGTCGTAGGTCTTGGAAGAGCACTTGGAGTACTTTAAGTCATCTTGTACTTGTTGCTCCACCTTGGTTGCTTGGTGCACTAGCTCGAGGAGGTTGGAGTAGGGTTGGAATTGGAAATCCACAATTTTCTTGATTGGATGAGTTAGGCCATTCAAGAAGCATGACATAATTTGCTCGTCATCCTCCTTGATGTTGGCTCGTATCATAGCAATCTCCATCTCTTGGTAATATTCTTTCACTGTCTTCGTGCCTTGCTTGAGAAGTTGCGACTTCTTAAGAGATCACGACTATAGTGTGTAGGCACGAAGCGAGCTCTCATGACATGCTTCATTTGTGTCCAAGTAGTGATGGGTGGTTCGCCTTTCTCCCTTCATCGTTCGATCACTTGTTCCCACCAAATGAGGAGATAGTCTTGAAACTCGGGGGGAGGCCATGGTGATTTTCTTCTCTCTTCATAATTGTGAAGATGGAATATCTTGTCGACCTTCAATGCCCATGAGAGATATTCTTTAGGATCGGTGCTGCCGGAGAACATGGGCATGGTGAACTTGAGCTTGCGATAGCGTTGTTCTTCATCATAGTGACGATGGTGATGTCACTCTTAGCATGGAGGAGGGTCCTCAATTTATTGCTCCGCTTGATGTGCTTGATGTTGAGGCTGAGGGATTCATGCCCGGTTCCTCCTTTCATGTTGCTCCTCAAGGCGAGCGGCTTCGTCTTGTTGCTCTTAACGGAGCACTTCTTCTTGTTCACGCACTCGTCGGTTGCGCTCTTCGACGACACGAGTGGCTTCTCGAAGCGTATGTTGTTCTTCAAGCGCTTGTTCCTCACGGTGTTATTGCTCTTGCCATAGTGTGTCGCCGTATTGAGTTGCTTGACGTTGTGGTTGTCGAGATTGCTCTTGGTCCATGGCATCTTGTTCTTGGCGACGATGTCGTTCGTGCTCTCGAAGTCGGTCTTGCAACCCATTGCCATGGAATGGATTGTGATGGTCATTGCGACAAAGTGAACAAGCTCAAGGAAGACTTGCGTCGTAATAAGAGTTCGAAGAGTGTCGACTTGAGTGGCGTCGTCTTGATGATGATGAAGTGGACATCGTGTAGTTCACAATCATGTGACGACATTCTTCCAATTGAGTGGATAGCTTGGTGTTAAGATAGTCCCGGTTTCTTTCTTCTGATTTATGTAGGTCGGTGGCAAGTTGCTTGATGCAGTCACCCAAAGCTTCACTTTCTTGATGTAGAGCTCATTGAGCGCCAAAGAGATGATTTTTGGTGACGTAGTCGTGCGCTTCATCTTGATCCTTGAAGAGTGAGTTTGCCGAAGTGCTTGGCCTATCCATCATAGTCAAGTGGTGGTGAGTAGGACAATGAGAGAACAATACCAAAGTTACCTTTTCTGAAGTGCTTGGCCTACTTTAATTCCCACCTATTAACTCCCGAAACTTTCTGGTTATGCAATCTGGTGTTGGGGATACAGGGAGGCACAATATATATCACACAACTAACAAGCCCTATGCTCCAATTGTATCCATTCGTCAACACATAACCAAGAAAACTCCAGAAATCGTGTACCTCAACCTTCGAAAAGCATCTGTTATACGAGTTGTGGCAATACTCCCGAACTCCCTCCCCGGTACTAGGTGGCGTCGAGGTTATCTCACCACTAACTGCATATAAGAGAATTTCGATGTCGGCGAACTCAGGTATTCCAGAACTGCAACGATAAAATTGTGATGACAACACCTCGGAGCTCAACTTCCCGGGACACTACCACAACCCCTAAATGTCAGGAGGCACCAAGAACAATGTTCTCGTCACAAGAATATCAGAACTATCCCAAGATACCCCGGTGATCCTAAAAAAAATAGTGAAAAATGAGGAGAGGAAAGACAAAACATCTACGTCAGCAGACCTCACCAGAGCGACAAAGGGGACTGAGGAGTAAAAATAATCCTACTCTCTGATATATATAATCCTAAGACTCAAAACATTTTTGTTCTAGACTCAACAACGTCAGTGATTTGATCAAGCAGGGGGCTCCTAAGTCGGGGATGGCTCTGATACCAACTTGTAACGCCCAAGATGCGGCTATATCTCCCACGTGTCGAGGCACGACTTAGAGGCATAACCGCATTTTGGTTTTGTCGCAATAAGGGTCATCTTCACACAATCCCATGTATAAGAACAAGGATAAATAAATAGTTGGCTTACAATCGCCATGTCACACAATGATCAAATAATTCATACATCATTCAGAGTACACACATAGTCCGACTACGGACGGAACCAAATGAAAAGAAGACAACCCCAAATGCTAAATCCGGATCGTCCCCAACTGGGCGCCACTACTGATCATCCGGAAAGGAAACATAGTAACGACCAAGGTCTTCGTCGAACTCCCATTTGAGTTCGGTGGCATCACTTGCACTGGTATCATCGGCACCTCCAACTGTTTTGGTAGTATCTGTGAGTCACAACGACTCAGCAATCACAAAACCCGCCAGATCAAGACTATTTAAGCTTATAGGTAGGATGAGGTTATGGTGGAGTTGCAGCAAGCACTAAGCAAATATGGTGGCTAACATGCGAGTACAAGAGTAAGATGAGACATTACGCAACGGTCGTAAACTAGAAGTGATCAAGAAGTGATCCTGAACTACTTATGTTCAAACATAACCCACCGTGTTCTCTTCCCGAACCTTGTCAAAAAGAGACCACCACGGTTACACACATGGTTGGTGTATTTTTAATTAAGTCAAGTGTCAAGTTCTCTACAACCGGATATTAACAAATTCCCATCTGCCACATAACCGCGGGCATGGCTCTCGAAAGTTTAAACCCTGCAGGGGTGTCCCAACTTAGACCATGACAAGCTCGCGATCCACGGAGACAATCCTCCATCACGGGACCCTCCAATCACACTCGGAATCTCGGTGCATAAGACATTTCCACAACGGTAAAACAAATCCAGCAAGACCTCCCGACGTGCCGACATCCTGATAGTAGCCGCGTGTATCTCGTCTCAGGCCACAGTCGTATGGGTCAAGCTACGAGTAAAACCTATCCTCGAGTTTCCTCGTGGTGGCCCCATAGGTTGCTCGGTTCGGACCAACACTCATGTGGAGCACTAGCCCGGGGGATTGATTAAGTCCTTGGGTTAATTACTCCCTATGCAAAAAATTTGTTGTTATTAAGCATATGGTAAAACCAATGTTGGGCCTTGCTGGAAGATTTTTATTCAAAGCGAACTGTCAAGAGGGGCCCATAAACCCTCACCGTGTTAGGGACACAAAATCAAGGAACATAACACCGGTATGACGGAAACTAAGGAGGCAAGAGTGGAACAAAACACCGAGCAAAAGGCCAAGCCTTCCACCATTTACCAAGTATATATATTCATTAATTAAATAAGAGATATTGTGATATCCCAACATATCGATGTTCCAACATGGAACATCATGCACTGCACCTGCAACTAGCAACGCTATAAAAGCGGTAATATAGCCAAACAACGGTTTGCTATGAAAGTGGGTTAAAGGCTTGACAAGAAAATATGGGAGGCTTGATAAACAAGTGGTAAGTAGCGCGACATAGCGATAGAACGAACAACTAGCAAGCAAAGAAAGAAGTGATATCAGGGGTAATGATCATCTTGCCTGCAAAGTTCGTAGGGTTGTCGAAAGCTTGCTCCTCGTAAACATACTCAATAGGATCCTCGTTCACGAACTCGTCTCCTGGCTCTACCCAAATCAAGAACACAAGCAACGGAACAACAATCAATCACGGTGCAATGCACAAACAACATGATGCAAGACATGGCATGAAATGCAAGGTATGATGTGCAATGCATATGGGTACTCCGGAAGGGAAAAGGATGATCATGGCATCGACTTGGCAAACCAAGCATGCCATTAGAAAGGTTAGGAGATTTCGGTCGAAATTGATATAAGGATCACTGTAAATGGATGCATGATTTGCAAATGACGAGCAAAACAAGAACGATACAAAATTGCGCTTAACAACATCATAGCACTTAAGATGCATCATGAAACTATGCTACAGCACTCCAACAAAGCAACAAGGCACATGACAGTAAGGTACAAGTGAATATCTACAAAACATCAACACTAAGCTCCTGCTAGAACTCAATAGAACAAGCCTAAAATAGCATGTCAAAAATGCAAATGATAACAGCTTCACAGACTTGGTGAAAATACTAAACATGGCATAAACAGATTCATGATAGCAATTTTGCAAGCTCAAGCCACTCACCACTAAGCATTTAATGGCATAAAAAGGTAACCAACAGTAAGAAGACACATTTATTAAGCTAAACATAGTAGTAGCAAGTTCATAGGGTGCATGGATCACTAGCAAATCACATGGCAAAAGCGCACTTCATGTTAACAAACTGATAGCAACAACATTTAGCAAAAGTAGAGAATGGTAATGACAAGCTAAACTACTCCATAATTACAACCAGAGGAATGAATGGATAGAGCACCACCATATCTTCAAAACACTCTTACTGAACTTCATCAAAATATGCACGGATCTACTTGTGGCAACAAGACAACATAGAAACATAATGTAACAGGAAAATACTGAAGGAAATATGCCCTAGAGGCAATAATAAAGTTATTATTTTTTTCCTCATATCATGTTAAATGTTTATTATTCATGATAGAATTGTATTAATCGGAAACATAATACATGTGTGAATACATAGACAAACAGATTGTCACTAGTATGTGATACGTCTCCAACGTATCTATAATTTTTGATTGCTCCATGCTATATTATCTACTGTTTTGGAAATTATTGTGCTTTATTATCCACTTTTATATTATTTTTGGGACTAACCTATTAACCGGAGGCCCAGCCCAGAATTGCTGTTTTTTGCCTGTTATAGGGTTTCGAAGAAAAGGAATACCAAATGGAATGAAACCTTCGGGAACGTGATTTTCTCAACGAATAAGACCCAGGAGACTTGGACCCTACGTCAAGGCACAAGAGAGGAGGCCACGAGGTAGGGGGCGCGCCTGCCTACCCCAGGCGCGCCCTCCACCCTCGTGGGCCCCCTGTTGCTCCACCGACGTACTCCTTCCTCCTATATATATCCACGTACCCCCAAATGATCAGATACGGAGCCAAAACCCTAATTCCACTGCCGTAACTTTCTGTATCCACGAGATCCCATCTTGGGGCCTGTTCCGGAGCTCCGCTGGAGGGGGCATCGATCACGGAGGGCTTCTACATCAACACCATAGCCTCTCCGATGAAGTGTGAGTAGTTTACTGTAACGCCCCAGATGTAACTTTCCCCATTTGTACTCCAACTCTTGCCGTTTCCGGTGTCAAGTTATATTTATTTCTCGGGTTCAGGTCCTTGTCTCCGTGTGTTGTTTTCGTTTTCATGCATCTCATACCATGTCATCTCGTGCATTGCATTTGCATACATGTTCATCTCATGCATTCGAGCATTTTCCCCGTTGTCCGTTTTGCATTCCGGCGCTTCGTTCTCCTCCTGTGGTCATTTCTAGTCTTCTTTCATGTGTGGGGTTTAAACATTTCCGGATTGGACCGAGACTTGCCAAGCGGCCTTGGTTTACTACCGGTAGACCGCCTGTCAAGTTTCGGGTCATTTGGACTTCGTTTGATACTCCAACGTTTAACCGAGGGACCGAAAAGGCCGCGTGGGTGTTGCAGCCCAACACCCTCCAAATTTGGCCCAAAACCCACCAAACTCTACTCCATGTCCTAGAGCGTTCGATCACGATCGTGTGGGCGAAAACCGCACCTCATTTGGACTCTCCTAGCTCCACTTATGCCTATTTATACCCCCTCCATTCGGATCTCTTCTTCCCCCGTCCGAAACCCTAGTTTAAAAAAAAACAGATCAACCCCCCCCCACCGACGGACGTGTCCGGATCCGACCGGACAACGTCCGCCCACCGCCGCCAGCCAC
>NC_041384.1:264700987-264722487 GCF_002162155.2 Triticum dicoccoides
CCCAGCGCCCGCCACGTGTCCCTGGGGGACCGCTTCGCCGCCGCCACCGACGCGGGCCCGCAGGCCCGAGGCTGGCCCCCGAGGCCCAGCCGGCTCGCCCCGCCGCCCGCCTCCTCTCGCCGCCGTCGCCTTCGGCCCCGGCGACCGGCGCCACCGCGGGCCGCCTCTCCGGCCGCCGCACCTCGCCGGCGCGCGAGCCACTGCCGGCCGACCCCGCCGCCGCACCGTGCCTCCTCGCAGGCGCCGCCCCCCGGCGACCTCCTCCACCGCCGGCGCACCCCGCAGCTCCGGCGAGCTCGAGCTCCACCGCCGGCACCGCCTCGGCTTCCGCGCCGCGATCCCGATCTGGATCCGGTCGCGTGAACAGTAAACCCTAACCCCCGATTTTTTTGCTAAGTCCTGGAAATTTTGATCCAAGTTGCTCTGTTCGAGGTCCCATAACTTTGCAACCGTAGCTCCGTTTTGGGCGTATGATATATCAAAATCTTCGCCTCGACATGTACATCATTTCATTCCATTGCATCATTTGCATTTGAGGTCATCTTAATGCCCAAAATGCTGTTAGAAGGAGGCTTCGTGAGTTAAATTGCAGATCCGTTAGTTCATCATGCACTTTTGTCATTTTTGCCATGTTTAATTCGTGCATGATATGCATGTGCCCCTTTGGGATGAATTGTTAAGCATTTTGTCTTCTTTCCAGAGGTGCGACCCATGTATTTTAAGGATGTGTGTGTTGTCTTGTGCAAGCTTGCGAAGAGAGGTACCTGAGATTGCAGATTTCAGGGATTTTTTAGTTCATGATGCTATATGTCCAGCTTGTTTCCTAGTGATCCGTGCCTCTTTTGAGGATGATCAGTAAGGGAGTTTTGATATTTATGTTATGCTCTATCCATCCATGTCTTTGTTTGCATATGTGGAGTGCTCTAGGTTGACTCAATCGAGCTCATCTTTTGCTTCGTTGTTAATCTGGGCAGATCGTCAACTTGTTTGCGATTTTGCCGATGCTACCGTTAGTGTTCCATGCATGCTATGCCTTTGTTCTTGCCATGTGTAGCTAGCACATTGTGCCTTCTTGCTGGTTATATGCTTTCCTTGCCATGACTTGCACCGTAGTGAGTGCATCGAGCTCGTTTACATGCCTTCGTGAGTTATATTTCAGCGTGTCTCAGTTTTCACTGTCTGAAAACTGATTGTGTTCGAGCTATGTTCGTGAGCTCGGTAGAGTATTTTGTGAACCCTTTTGGCCCCAGGTCACTTTGGGTGTTTTGTTAAGCTTGTTGAGTAGCTCCATGCCATGTTCTTACTTGTCATGTTCAGGTTTTCTATCATGTTGTTTTGCTGCTCCGAAGAGAGCATCGTGATCTGAAATTTCAGACTAGTGTTAATTTCACTAAGTCTGGAATCTGTTTTGCATTTGCGTTTTAACCATGCTTGTTTGAACCTCTTAATGGATGAATTTGCCTATGGCTCAGTGCTAGTGTTTTGTCAACCATCTTGTGTACATCACTGCCATGTATTTTGTTTCCATGTTTGGTGGCTGTAGCATGTTCATTTCGTTGCATTTAGATGCCTACTTGCTGCAAATCGCAGACCGGTGTCATATCTTAAAACGCTCGCCATTTCCAAACCGTAGCTCCGATTCCTATGATCTTTATATCGTTTTCAAGAGATTTAATCCCCTCTATCCAGTGGCACACTTGGTTTTCCAAGTTGATGCCAGGTTCATGCATTTCCTGTCATATCTTGCATTTTGCATCCCGCATCGCATCCCGCATAGCATATCGTCATTTCATCAAATTGCTTGGTCTTGCCCGTGGTTGATTGTATCCTTGTTGCTTGTTTGTCTTGTGGGTAGAGCCGGGAGACGAGTTCGCTACCGAGGAGCCCGTTGAGTTTGCTTGCGAGGATCCAGTCAACTCTGACAACTGTGCAGGCAAGATGATCATACCCTCGAAATCACTACTATCTTTGCTATGCTAGTTTGCTCGCTCTTTTGCTTTGCCACTGCTACGATGCCTACCTTTTGCTTGTCAGCCTCCCAATTGCCATGTTGATCCTCTAACCCACCATTGTCCTAGCAAACCATTGATTGGCTATGTTACCGCTTTGCTCAGCCCTTCTTATAGCGTTGATAGTTGCAGGTGAAGATTGGAGCCGTTCCTTGTTGGAACATTTATTTTCTTGTTGGGATATCATTATATTGCTATGTTGTCTTAATGCATCTATATACTTGGTAAAGGGTGGAAGGCTCGGCCTCTCGCCTAGTGTTTTGTTCCACTCTTGCCGCCCTAGTTTCCGTCATATCGGTGTTATGTTCCCGGATTGTTGCGTCCCTTACGCGGTTGGGTTATAATGGGAACCCCTTGATAGTTCGCCTTGATTAAAGCTTTTCCAGCAATGCCCAACATTGGTTTTACCATTTGCCACCTAGCCTCTTTTTCCCTTGGGTTTCCGGAGCCCGAAGGTCATCTTATTTTAACCCCCCCGGGCCAGTGCTCCTCTGAGCGTTGGTCCAAACTAGAGTCCTGTGCAGCGCCCCCTCGGGGAAACTCGAGGTTTGGTTTTAGTTGTATGGAGCGCTCATCTGAGTGTGCCCTGAGAAAGAGATATGTGCATCTCCTATCGGGATTTGTCGGCACATTCGGGCGGTGTTGCTGGTCTTGTTTTAACCTGTCGAATTGTCTTGTTGTACCGGGTTGCCGAGTCTGATCGGTGTGTCTCGGGTGGAGGTCTATTCCTTCGTTGACCGTGAGAGCTTGTCATGGGCTAAGTTGGGACCCCCCTGCAGGGATTGAACTTTCGAAAGCCGTGCCCGCGGTTATGGGCAGATGGGAATTTGTTAATGTCCGGTTGTAGATTACTTGAACTAAACTTAATTAAAATGAATCAACCGTGTGTGTTACCGTGATGGCCCCTTTTCGGCGGAGTCCGAGAAGTGGACACGGTGTTGGAGTTATGCTTGCGCAGGATGTTCCTTTAGCTTCTCGCTCGTGCTTCGCCTTCTCTTCTCGCTCTCTTTTGCGTATAAGTTAGCCACCACATATGCTAGTCGCTTGCTGCAGCTCCACATATTTTTGCCTTATCCATTCCTATGAGCTTAAATAGTCTTGATCGCGTGGGTGTGAGATTGCTGACTCCCTGTGGCTCACAGATACTACAACTCCAGATGCAGGTCCAGGTGTTTCTGCTCCAGTTGACGATTACGAGCTCAAGTGGGAGTTCGACGAGGACTCTCAGCGGTACTACGTGTCTTTTCCGGATGATCAGTAGTGGTGCCTAGTTGGGGTTATCGATTCAGGACCTTGTCGCATGTTGGGGGTCTTTTCTATTTTGGCACCGTAGTCGGGCCATGAGTGATTTGTTTGATGGATGTTATTTGTGTACTCTGATGTGACGTGGCGAGTGTAAGCCAACTATGTTATCTCCCCCTTTTATTATATATTACATGGGATGTTGTAATGATTGCCTGACTTGCGACATTGCTTTCAATGCGGTTATGCCTCTAAGTCGTGCCTCGACACGTGGGAGCTATAACCGCATCGAGGGCGTTACATTTACATCAGACCTACAGGTCCATAGTTAGTAGCTAGATGGCTTATTATCTCTTTTTGTATCTCAATACAATATTCTCCCCCTCTCTTGTAGAGAACTATTCGATGTAATCTTATTTTTGCGGTGTGTTTGTTGAGACCGATGAATTGTGGGTTTATGATCAAGTCCATATATGAATAATATTTGAATCTTCTCTGAATTCTTTTATGTATGATTGGTTATCTTTGCAAGTCTCTTTGAATTATCAGTTTGGTTTGGCCTACTAGATTGTTCTTTCTTGCAATGGGAGAAGTGCTTAGCTTTGGGTTCAATATTGCGGTGTCCTTTCCCGGTGACAGTAAGGGCAGCAAGGCACGTATTGTATTGTTGCCATCGAGGATAACAAGATGGGGTTTTCATCATATTGCATGAGTCTATCCCTCTACATCATGTCATCTTGCTTAAGGCGTTACTCTGTTTTTAACTTAATAATCTAGATGCATGCTGGATAGCGGTCGATGAGTGGAGTAATAGTAGTAGATGCAGAATCGTTTCGGTCTACTTATCACGGACGTGATGCCTATATACATGATCATGCCTAGATATTCTCATAACTATGCTCAATTCTGTCAATTGATCAACAGTAATTTGTTCACCCACCGTAGAATACTTATGCTCTCGAGAGAAGCCACTAGTGAAACCTATGGCCACAGGGTCTATCTTTATCATATTGATCTCCTACTACTTAGTTATTTCCTTTGCTATTTACTTTTCCTTTATTTTACTTTGCATCTTTATCACAAAAATACCAAAAATATTATCTTTATCAGATCTCACTCTCGTAAGTGGCCCTATAGGGATTCACAACCCCTATTTGCATTGGTTGCAAGGATTTATTTGTTTTGTGCAGGTACGAGGGACTCGCGCGTAGCCTCCTACTGGATTGATACCTTGGTTCTCAAAAACTGAGGGAAATACTGATGCTACTTTGCTGCATCATACCTTCCTCTTCAGGGAAAACCAATGCGGTGCTCAAGAGGTAGCAAGAAGGATTTTCGGCGCTGTTGCCGGGGAGGCTCATGCGAAGTCAAGTTAAAATTTTACCTCCCGTCAACGAGCCATTTCTGGTGCCGTTGCCGGCGAGGTCTACGCAAAAGTCAACATACCAAGTACCCATCACATACCCTTATCTCCCGCATTACATTATTTGCCATTTACCTCTTGTTTTCCTCTCCCCCACTTCACCCTTGCCGTTTTATTCGCCCTCTCTCTCTATCCTCGCTCTCTATTTGCCTTTTTTGCCCGTTTGCTTTTTGCTTGTGTGTTAGTTTGCTTGCTTGTCACGATGGCTCAAGATAATACTAAATTGTGTGACTTCACCAATACCAACAATAATGATTTTATTAGCACTCCGATTGCTCCTCTTACCGATGCTGAATCTTGTGAAATTAATACTGCTTTGCTGAATCTTGTTATGAAAGATCCATTTTCCGGCCTTCCTTGTGAAGATGCCGCTACCCATCTAAATAGCTTCGTTGATTTGTGTGACATGCAAAAGAAGAAAGATGTGGATAATGATATTGTTAAATTGAAGCTATTTCCTTTTTCGCTTAGAGATCGTGTTAAATAAGTGCAAAGATGCTTTTATCTCTAAGTATTTTCCTCCTGCTAAGATCATCTCTCTTAGAAACGATATTATGAACTTAAAGCAACTTGATCATGAACATGTTGCACAAGCTTGGGAGAGAATGAAATTAATGATATGTAATTGCCCAACTCACGGTTTAAATTTGTGGATGATTATACAAATTTTTTATGCCGGATTGAATTTTGCTTCTAGAAATATTTTAGATTCGGCCGCAGGAGGCACTTTTATGGAAATCACTTTAGGAGAAGCTACTAAACTCCTAGATAATATTATGGTTAATTATTCTCAATGGCATACTAAAAGATCTACTAATAAAAAGGTGCATGCGATAGAAGAAATTAATGTTTTGAGTGGAAAGATGGATGAACTTATGAAATTATTTGCTAATAAGAGTGTTTCTTCTGATCCTAATGATATGCCCTTGTCTACTTTGATTGAGAATAATAATGAATCTATGGATGTGAATTTTGTTGGTAGGAACAGTTTTGGTAACAACGCGTATAGAGGAAATTTTAATCCTAGGCCTTATCCTAGTAATCCCTCTAATAATTATGGTAATTCCTACAACAATTCATATGGAAATTATAATAAGATGCCCTCTGATTTTGAATCTAATATTAAAGAATGTATTACTTCACAAAATAATTTTAATACTATGATTGAAGAAAAATTTCTTAAGATTGATGATTTGCCTAGGAACGTTGATAGAATTGCTCTTGATGTTGATTCTTTGAAACTTAGATCTAGTCCACCTAAGCATGATATCAATGAGTCTCTCAAATCCATGAGAATCTCCATTGATGAGTGCAAAGAAAGAACCGCTAGGATGCGTGCTAAGAAAGATGCCTTTATAAAAGCGTGTTCTTCTAGTTCCAATGAAAATAATGATGAAGATCTAAAAGTTATTGATGTGTCCCCTATTAAATCTATGTTTTGCAATATGAATCTTTATAGTGATGGGACTGAATATGATCCACCTTTACCTAGAAGGCGTTCTAAGAATTCGGAATTTGTTGATCTTGATGCTAAATTAGATAAAAGTGAGATTGAAGAAATTAAAACCCTGGATGTTGCTAAACTTACTATTATGGATTTCAAGGAATTTAACTATGAAAATTGCTCTTTGATTGATTGTATTTCCTTGTTGCAATCCGTGCTAAATTCTCCTCATGCTTATAGTCAAAATAAAGTGTTTACTAAACATATCATTGATGCCTTGATGCAATATTATGAAGAAAAACATGAATTGGAAGTTTCTATCCCTAGAAAACTTTATGATGAGTGGGAACCAACTATTAAAATTAAAATTAAAGATCATGAATGCTATGCTTTATGTGATTTGGGTGCTAGTGTTTCCACGATTCCAAAGACTTTGTGTGATTTGTTAGGTTTCCGTGATTTTGTTGATTGCTCTCTAAACTTGCACCTTGTGGATTCCACTATTAAGAAACCTATGGGAAGAATTAATGATGTTCTTATTGTTGCAAATAGGAATTATGTGCCTGTAGATTTTATTGTTCTTGATGTAGATTGCAATCCTTCATGTCCTATTATACTTGGTAGACCTTTCCTTAGAACGATTGGTGCAATTATTGATATGAAGGAAGGAAATATTAGATTCCAATTTCCATTAAGCAAAGGCATGGAACATTTTCCTAGAAAGAAAATTAAATTACCTTATGAATCTATTATGAGAGCCACTTATGGATTGCCTTCCAAAGATGGCAATACCTAGATATATTCTTGCATGTTATGCCTAGCTAGGGGTGTTAAACGATAGCGCTTGTTGGGAGGCAACCCAATTTTATTTTTATTCCTTACTTTTTGCTCCTGTTTAGTAATAAATAATTTATCTAGCCTCTGTTTTGGTTATGTTTTTGTGTTTAATTAGTGTTTGTGCCAAGTAGAACCGTTGGGAAGACTTGGGGAAAGTCTTGTTGAACTTGCTATAAAAAATAGAAACTTTAGCGCTCACGAGAACTGCTGTAATTTTTATTTGGAAAGTGATATTTGATTAATTCTTTTTGAATATGATTAATAGATAAATTCCTCACGTCCATTATTTTATTTTAGAATTTGTGGGGTTCCATATCTTGAGCTAGCTACATATTACTACAGACTGTTCTGTTTTTGACAGATTCTGTTTTTCGTGTGTTGTTTGCTTATTTTGATGAATCTATGGCTAGTAAAATAGTTGATAAACCATAGAGAAGTTGGAATACAGTAGATATAACACCAATATAAATAAATAATGAGTTCATTACAGTACCTTGAAGTGGTCTTTTATTTTCTTTTGCTGACGGAACTCACGAGATTTTCTACTTTAAGTTTTGTGTTGTGAAGTTTTCAAGTTTTGGGTAAAGATTTGATGGATTATGGAACAAGGAGTGGAAAGAGCCTCAGCTTGGGGATGCCCATGGAACCCCCAAGATAATATAAGGACACCTAAAAGCCCAAGCTTGGGGATGCCCCGGAAGGCATCCCCTCTTTCGTCTACTTCTATTGGTAACTTTCCATGGAGCTATATTTTTATTCGCCACATGATATGTGTTTTGCTTGGAGCGTCTTGTATGATTTCAGTATTTGCTTGCTAGTTTACCACAATCATCATTTCTGTACACACCTTTTGATATATCCATACATGAATTGGAATTTGTTACAATACTCTAGTGCTTCGCTTATATCTTTTGAGTTATATAATTTTGCTCTAGTGCTTCACTTATATCTTTTAGAGCACGGTGGTGGATTTGTTTTATAGAAACTATTGATCTCTAATGCTTCATTTAGATTATTTTGAGAGTATTAAATAGCATGGTAATTTGCTTAAAATCCTAATATGCTTGGTATACAAGATTAATAATAAAACTTTCTTATGAGTATGTTGAATACAATGATAAGTTTGATACTTGATAATTGTTTTGAGATATGAAGATGGTGATATTAAAGTTGTGCTAGTTGAGTAGTTGTTAAATTGAGAAATACTTGTGTTGAAGTTTGTGATTCCCGTAGCATGCACGTATGGTGAACCGTTATGTGATGAAGTCGGAGCATTATTTATTTATTTATTGTCTTCCTTATGAGTGGCGGTCGGGGACGAGTGATGGTCTTTTCCTACCAATCTATCCCCCTAGGAGCATGCGCGTAATACTTTGCTTTAATAATTTGTAGATTTTTGCAATAAGTATATGAGTTCTTTATGACTAATGTTGAGTCCATGGATTGTACGCACTCTCACCCTTCCACCTTTGCTAGCCTCTCTAATACCGCGCACCTTTCGCCGGTATCATACACCCACCATATACCTTCCTCAAAACAGCCACCATACCTACCTATTATGGCATTTCCATAGCCATTCCGAGATATATTGCCATGCAACTTTACACCGTTCCGTTTATTATGACACACTCCATCATTGTCATATTGCTTAGCATGATCATGTAGTTGACATCATATTCGTGGCAAAGCCACCATTCATAATTCTTTCATACATGTCACTCATGAGTCATTGCATATCCCGGTACACCGCCGGAGGCATTCATATAGAGTCATATTTTGTTCAAAGTATCGAGTTGTAATTGTTGAGATGTAAGAAAAATAAAAGTGTGATGATCATCATTATTGGAGCATTGTCCTAGAGAGGAAAGGATGTGGAGACTATGATTCCCCCACAAGTCGGGATGAGACTCCGGACGAAAAAAAGAGAGAAAGAAAAGAGGCCATAAAAAGGCCCAAAAATGAGAGAAAAAGAGAGAAGGGACAATGTTACTATCCTTTTACCACACTTGTGCTTCAAAGTAGCACCATGATCTTCATAGTAGAGAGTCTCTCATGTTATCACTTTCATATACTAGTGGGAATTTTTCATTATATAACTTGGCTTGTATATTCCAATGATGGGCTTCCTCAAAATGCCCTAGGTCTTCATGAGCAAGCAAGTTGGATGCACACCCACTTAGTTTCTTTTTGAGATTTCATATACTTATAGCTCTAGTGCATCCGTTGCATGGCAATCCCTACTCACTCTCATTGATATCTATTGATGGGCATCTCCATAGCCCGTTGATACGCCTAGTTGTTGTGAGACTATCTTCTCCCTTTTT
The DNA here is from genome assembly GCF_002162155.2 of Triticum dicoccoides. Taxonomy (NCBI): domain Eukaryota; kingdom Viridiplantae; phylum Streptophyta; class Magnoliopsida; order Poales; family Poaceae; genus Triticum; species Triticum dicoccoides. The sequence continues at coordinate 264,710,267 of NC_041384.1, forward strand.
TTGTCTTCTCCACAACCACCACTCTATTCCACCTATAGTGCTATATCCATGGCTCACGTTCATGTATTGCGTGAACATTGAAAAAGTTTTGAGAATGTCAAAAGTATGAAACAATTGCTTGGCTTGTCATCGGGGTTGTGCATGATTTAAATATTTTGTGTGGTGAAGATGGAGCATAGCCAGACTATATGATTTTGTAGGGATAACTTTCTTTAGCCATGTTATTTTGAGAAGACATAATTGCTTTGTTAGTATGCTTGATGTATTATTATTTTTATGTCAATATAAACTTTTGTCTTGAATCTTTCGGATCTGAATATTCATACCACAATTAAGAATTGCATTAAAATTATGCCAAGTAGCACTCCGCATCAAAAATTCTGTTTTTATCATTTACCTACTCGAGGACGAGCAGGAATTAAGCTTGGTGATGCTTGATACATCTCCAACATATCTATAATTTGTGATTGCTCCATGCTATATTATCTACTATTTTGGACATTATTGGGCTTTATTATACACTTTTATATTATTTTTGGGACTAACCTATTAACCGGAGGCCCAACCCAGAATTGCTGTTTTTTGCCTGTTTTAGGGTTTCAAGAGAAGGAATACCAAACGGAGTCCAAACGGAATGAAACCTTCGGGAACGTGATTTTCTGAAGGAATAAGACCCAGGAGACTTGGACCCTACATCAAGGCACAAGAGAGGAGGCCACGATGTAGGGGGCGCGCCTGCCTAACCCAGGCGCGCCCTCCACCCTCGTGGGCCCCCTGTTGCTCCACCGACGTACTCCTTCCTCCTATATATATCCACGTCCCCCAAATGATCAGATACGGAGCCAAAACCCTAATTCCACCACCATAACTTTCTGTATCCACGAGACCCCATCTTGGGGCCTGTTCCGGAGCTCCGACGGAGGGGGCATCGATCACGGAGGGCTTCTACACCAACACCATAGCCTCTCCGATGAAGTGTGAGTAGTTTACTTCAGACCTATGGGTCCATAGTTAGTAGCTAGATGGCTTATTCTCTCTTTTTGGATCTCAATACAATGTTCTCCCCCTCTCTTGTGGAGAACTATTCGATATAATCTTCTTTTTTGCGGTGTGTTTGTTGAGACCGATGAATTGTGGGTTTATGATCAAGTCTATCTATGAATAGTATTTGAATCTTCTCTGAATTCTTTTATGTATGATTGGTTATCTTTGCAAGTCTCTTCGAATTATCAGTTTGGTTTGGCCTACTAGAATGATCTTTCTTGCAATGGGAGAAGTGCTTAGCTTTGGGTTCAATCTTGCGGTGTCCTTTGCCGATGAAAGTAGGGGCAGCAAGGCACGTATTGTATTGTTGCCATCGAGGATAACAAGATCGGGTTTTCATCATATTGCATGAGTCTATCCCTCTACATCATGTCATCTTGCTTAAGGCGTTACTCTGTTTTTAACTTAATACTCTAGATGCATGCTGGATAGCGGTCGATGAGTGGAGTAATAGTAGTAGATGCAGGAAGGAGTCGGTCTACTTGTCTCGGACGTGATGCCTACATGATCATACCTAGATATTCTCATAACTATGCTCAATTCTGTCAATTGCTCAACAATAATTTGTTCACCCACCGTAAAATACTTATGCTCTCGAGAGAAGCCACTAGTGAAACCTATGGCCCCCGGGTCTATCTTTATCATATTGATCTCCTACTATTTAGTTATTTCCTTGGATTTTTACTTTGCCTTTATTTTACTTTGCATCTTTATCATAAAAATACCAAAAATATTATCTTTATCATATCTATCAGATCTCACTCTCGTAAGTGGCCCTATAGGGATTGACAACCCCTATTTGTGTTGGTTGTGAGGATTTATTTGTTTTGTGCAGGTATGAGGGAATCACGCGTAGCCTCCTACTGGATTGATACCTTGGTTCTAAAGAACCGAGGGAAATACTTACGCTACTTTGCTGCATCATCCCTTCGTCTTCGGGGAAAACCAATGCAGTGCTCAAGAGGTAGCAGTATGCCTCTACTTGACTAGCTCGTTGAATCAATGATGGTTATGTTTCCTAACCATAGACATGAGTTGTCATTTGATTAACGAGATCACATCATTAGAGAATGATGTGATTGACTTGACCCATTTTGTCAGCTTAGCACTTGATTGTTTTAGTTTACTGATATTGCTTTCCGCATGACTTATACATGTTCCTATGACTATGAGATTATGCAACTCCCGATTACCGGAGGAACACTTTGTGTGCTACTAAACGTCACAATGTAACTGGATGATTATAATGGTGCTCTACAGGTGTCTCCGATGGTACTTGTTGAGTTGGCATAGATCAAGAATAGGATTTGTCACTCCAATTGTCGGAGAGGTATCTCTGGGAACTCTCGGTAATGCACATCACTATAAGCCTTGCAAGCAATGCAACTAATGAGCTAGTTGCGGAATGATGTATTGCAGAATGAGTAAAGAGACTTGCCAGTAACGAGATTGGGCTAGGTATTGAGATACCGACGATCGAATCTCAGGCAAGTAACATACCGATGACAAAGGGAACAACGTATGTTGTTATGCGGTTTGACCAATAAAGATCTTCGTAGAATATGTAGGAACCAATATGAGCATCCAGGTTCCGCTATTGGTTATTGACCGGAGACATGTCTCGGTCATGTCTACATAGTTCTCGAACCCGTAGGGTCTGCACGCTTAAAGTTCTGTGACGATCGGTATTATGAGTTTATATGTTTTGATGTACCGAAGGTAGTTCAAGTCCCGGATATGATCACGGACATGACGAGGAGTCTCGAAATGGTCGAGACATAAAGATTGATATATTGGAAGCCTACATTTGGACATCGAAAGAGTTCCGGGTGAAATAGGGATTTTACCGGAGTGCCGGATGGGTTACCGGAACCCCCCGGGCCTTGTTGGGCCCTAGTGGATAGAGAGGGCGGCCTGCCAGGGCAGGCCGCGCGCCCCCTCCCCCTCTGGTCCGAATTGGACTAGGAAGGGGGGCAGAGCCCCCCTTTCCTTCTCCTTCTCCCCCTTCCTTTCCCCTCCTAGTAAGAGTAGGAAAGAGGGGAGTCCTACTCCTACTAGGAGGAGGACTCCTCCACCTGGCGTGCCCTATAGGGATGGCCGGCCTACCCCCTTGCTCCTTTATATACGGGGGCAGGGGGCACCCTAGAGCACACAAGTTGATCATTGATCTCTCCCACCCTAGAGCACACAAGTCATACTGTAGCGGTGCTTAGGCGAAGCCCTGCGATGGTAGCTTCATCAACATCGTCACCACACCATCATGCTGACGAAACTCTCCTTCGAGCTCTACTGGATCGTGAGTTCGCGGGACATCACCGAGTTGAACATGTGCTGAACGCGGAGGTGTTGTACGTTCGGTACTAAGGATCAATCGATCGTGAAGACGTACGACTACATCAACCGCGTTGTCGTAACGCTTAAGATTAACGGTCTATGAGGGTACGTGGACGACACTCTCTCCTCTCGTTGCTATGCATCACCATGATCTTGCGTGTGCGTAGGAAAATTTTGAAATTACTACGTTCCCCAACAGTGGCATCTGAGCCAGGTTTATGCGTAGATGTTATATGCACGAGTAGAACACAAGTGAGTTGTGGGCGATACAGGTCATACTGCTTACCAGCATGTCATACTTTGGTTCAGCGGTATTGTTGGATGAAGCGGCCCGGACCGACATTACGCGTACGCTTATGTGAGACTGGTTCTGCTGAGGTGATTTGCACACAGGTGCCTGGCGGGTGCCAGTTTCTCCAACTTTAGTTGAACCGAGTGTGGCTACGCCCGGTCCTTGTGAAGGTTAAAACATCACTAACTTGATGAACTATCATTGTGGTTTTGATGCGTAGGTAAGAATGGTTCTTGCTCTGCTTGTAGCAGCCACATAAAACTTGCAACAACAAAGTAGAGGACGTCTAACTTGTTTTTGCAGGGCATGTTGTGATGTGATATGGTCAAGACATGATGCTATATTTATTGTATGAGATGATCATGTTTTGTAACGGAGTTATCAGCTACTCGCAGGAGCCATATGGTTGTCGCTTTATTGTATGCAATGCAATCGCCCTGTAATTGCTTTACTTTATCACTAAGCGGTAGCGATAGTCGTAGAAGCAATAGATGGCAAGACGACAACGATGCTACGATGGAGATCAAGGTGTCGTGCCGGTGACGATGGTGATCATGATGGTGCTTTGGAGATGGAAATCAAAGGCACAAGATGATGATGGCCATATCATATCACTTATATTGATTGCATGTGATGTTGACCCTTTATGCATCTTATTTTGCTTTGTTTGATGGTAGCATTATAAGATGATCTCTCGCTAAATTTCAAGCTAAACGTGTTCTCCCTGAGTTTGCACCGTTGCCAAAGTTTGTCATGCCGAGACACCACGTGATGATCGGGTGTGATAAGCTCAATGTTCATCTACAACGGGTGTAAGACAGTTTTGCACACGCAGAATACTCGGCTTAAACTTGACGAGCCTAGCATATGCAGATATGGTCTCGGAACACTGAGGCCAAAAGGTCGAACGTGAATCATATAGTAGATATGATCAATATAGAGATGTTCACCATTGAAAACTACTCCATCTCATGTGATGATCGGTTATGGTTTAGTTGATATGGATCACATGATCACTTAGATGATTAGAGGGATGTCTATGTAAGTGGGAGTTCTTAAGTAATATGATTAATTGAACTTAAATTTATCATGAACTTAGTACCTGATAGTATATTTGCTTGTCTATGTTATTGTAGATAGATGGCCCGTGTTGTTGTTCCATTGAATTTTAATGTGTTCCTTGAGAAAGCAAAGTTGAAAGATGATGGTAGAAATTACACGGACTGGGTCTGTAACTTGAGCATTATCCTCATTGCTGCATAGAAGAATTACGTCCTAGAAGCACCGCTAGGTGTACCACCCGCGCCAGCAACTGCAGACATTGTGAATGCCTGGCAGTCGCGTGTTGATGACTACTCGATAGTTTAGTGTTCCATGCTTTACGGCTTAGAACCGGGACTTCAACGACGTTTTGAACATCATGGAGCATATGAGATGTTCCAGGAGTTGAAGTTAATATTTCAAGCAAATGCCCGGATTGAGAGATATGAGGTCTCCAATAAGTTCTACGGCTGCAAAATGGTGGAGAATAGTTCTGTCAGTGAACATATACTCAGAATGTCTGGGTACTGCAATCACTTGAATCAATTGGGAGTTCATCTTCCAGATGATAGTGTCATTGACAGAATTCTTCAATCACTACCACCAAGCTACAAGAGCTTCATGATGAACTATGACATGGAAGGGATGGATAAGACAATTCCCAAGCTCTTCGCAATGCTAAAGGCTGCGGAGGTAGAAATCAAGAAGGAGCATCAAGTGTTGATGGTCAACAAGACCGCCAGTTTCAAGAAAAGGGTAAAGGGAAGAAGAAGAAGGGGAAGTTCAAAAAGAACGGCAAACAAGTTGCTGCTCAAGAGAAGAAACCCAAGTCTGGACCTAAGCCTGAGACTGGGTGCTTCTACTACAAAGGGACTGGTCACTAGAAGCGGAACTACCCCAAGTATTTGGCGGATAAGAAGGATGGTAAGGTGAACAAAGGTATATGTGATATACATGTTATTGATGTGTACCTTACTACAGCTCGCGGTAGCAACTGGGTATTTGATACTGGTTCTGTTGCTAATATTTGCAACTCGAAATAGGGACTACAGATTAAGCGAAGACTGGCTAAGGATGAGGTGATGATGCGCATGGGAAATGGTTCCAAAGTCGATGTGATCGTCGTCGGCACGCTACCTCTACATCTACCTTCGGGATTAGTTTTAGACCTGAATAATTGTTATTTGGTGCCAGCGTTAAGCATGAACATTATATCTGGATCTTGTTTGATACAAGATAGTTATTCATTTAAATCTGAGAATAATGGTTGTTCTATTTATATGAATAATATCTTTTATGGTCATGCACCCTTGAAGAGTGGTCTATTTGAGTTGAATCTCGATAGTAGTGATGCACATATTCATAATATTGAAGCCAAAAGATGCAGAGTTGACAATGATAGTGCAACTTATTGGTGGCACTGTCGTTTGGGTCATATTGGTGTAAAGCGCATGAAGAAACTCCATAATGATGGACTTCTGGAATCACTTGATTATGAATCACTTGGTACTTGTGAACCATGCCTCATGGGCAAGATGACTAAAACGCCGTTCTCCGGAACAATGGAGCGAGCAATAGATTTATTGGAAATCAAACATACTGATGTATGTCGTCCGATGAATATTGAGGCTCGCGGCGGGTATCATTATTTTCTCACCTTCACACATGATTTGAGAAGATATGGGTATATCTACTTAATGAAACATAAGTCTGAAACATTTGAAAAGTTCAAAGAATTTCAGAGTGAAGTGGAAAATCATCATAAAAAGAAAATAAAGTTTCTACGATCTGATCGTGGAGGAGAATATTTGAGTTACGAGTTTGGTCTACATTTGAAACAATGCGGAATAGTTGCACAACTCATGCCACCCAGAACACCATAGCGTAATGGTGTGTCCGAACGTCGTAATCGTACTTTACTAGATATGGTGCGATCTATTATGTCTCTTACTGATTTACCGCTATCGTTTTTGGGTTATGCTTTAGAGACGCTGCATTCACGTTAAATAGGGCACCATCGAAATCCGTTGATACGACGCCTTATGAACTGTGGTTTGGCAAGAAACCAAAGTTGTCGTTTCTTAAAGTTTGGGGCTGCGATGCTTATGTGAAAAAGCTTCAACCTGATAAGCTCGAACCCAAATCGGAGAAATGTGTCCTCATAGGATACCCAAAGGAGATTGTTGGGTACACCTTATATTACAGATTTGAAGGAAAGACATTCATTGCTAAGAATGGATCCTTTCTAGAGAAGGAGTTTCTCTCGAAAGAAGTGAGTGGGAGGAAAGTAGAACTTGATGAGGTAACTATACCTGCTCCCTTATTGGAAATTAGTTCATCACACAAATCTGTATTACGGACATGATGCCTATATACATGATCATGCCTAGATATTCTCATGATTATTCGCTTTCTCTCAATTGCTCGACAGTAATTCATTCACCCACCGTAAATACTTATGCTATCTTGAGAGAAGCCACTAGTGAAACCTATGGCCCCCGAGTCTATCTTTTATCATATAAGTTTCCAATCTATTTTATTTGCAATCTTTCACTACAAAAAAAATACACTTCCGTGATGATACGTGTTTGTCACAGTAGGTCGCATTTTTTGTCATGCATGTACATCCATGATGGTTTTATGACAGAATCAAGATAGTCATACCTGTGCTATCGTAGAAGTGTTCCATGACATTACCAAAATTATCATCACGGAAGTTTCCACTTCCATGACGATAAATCGCGCGTCACAGAAGTGCTTTAGTCAAGGGTGACCGACACGTGGCATCCACCGTAACAGAACGCCGTTAAACTATCGGGTCGGGTTTTGGATCCGATAACCCGTTAACAGTCCCAACCAATTGGGATTTTCCACGTGTAAAATCATCATTGGCTGGAGGAGACACGTGTCAGGTCCGCGTTGGCACAGGTGTCACTCATCCAATGGGCGAGACGCGCCTATGATATGTTGACACGTGGGTCGGCCCAACTAAAGGCCCACAAGATTTTGCGGACCATAATGAGCCGACCCAGCTAAAGGCCCACAAGATTTTGCGGGCCATAATGGGCCGGCCCAGGTAAAGGCCCACAAGATTTTTGTGTGCCATAATAGGCTAGCCCAGGTAAAGGCCCACAAGATTCTTGCGGATCATAATGGGCCGACCCAGCTAAAGGCCCACGAGATTTCACCAACATTAATGGGCCGGCCCAGCTATAGGCCCACAAGATTTTGAGGACCCTAGTAGGCCGGCCCATTAACTGGCTGCCATGTTTTGGGCCAAATGCCGGCCCATATTTGATCCGGTCCATTAATGGCCTGCCACGCTCCGAGCCTAATAGTGGCCCATATGAGATCCGGCAAGTTAAAAGCCTACCACGTTCTGGGCCAAATTACGGCCCAGATCAGGTCCGGCCCTTTAAGAGGCTTTGGGCTCAATTATGGCCCATATCAGATTCGACCCGTCAACTAGACACTATGCTTTTGGGCCCACTTGCTAAAGGCCAACTTAGTAATTCGGCCTGATATAGTTTTGGCCTGTTAAGGTCCCGTTTAACATTTCGGCCCTATGTTAATTTCGGCCTGTTAAAAGCCCGTCATATAGTTGGGCCTAACTACGGCCCAGTTTGCATCCGGCCTGCTCGCAGCCGATATCTGATTGGGCCAAACAAGGATCGAGACAATTTTGGCATGTTAAAAGACCGTAATTTGATTCGCACAATCATGGGTCGGGGTTCATTTCGGGCTGCTGCCGGCCGTGAGCTGTTCGGCACGTTTCAGGCCCAACCTACATCGTGATTGCATGACGGCCCGATTATGTACCATAATTTTATGGTTTGGGCGGTTTACTGCAAAGACAGGATATATATATATATATAGTAAAATAACTGCAGCATCGTGAATAAGAAAAACCTAGACTATACAATAAAGAAATTACGTCATATTACATCCACTGGGCACCAAAGTTCGCCACTATGATAATAAAGCACAAACAGACAGCAGATTACATACACTGGGCATCAAAGGTCGCCACTAGTGCAAATAAACATGCTGACGAAATAATATACAAAACCGAAAGTACTTAAATAGAGTTCAAGAAAGGTTAGCCCTGCTGGGGAGCTACAGCGCAAGCAGCTGAGCAAGATGATGAGACTGCGCTTGTTCAACACTTATATCTTCCTCACTCTGAAAGATAAACAAGCAGACAGATGACAGGTTTTGCACATAAAAGTATCAGTGCTGACAATTTATCACATTTCTTACTGACGAATAAAGTGACACAGTTTAAAATTGCATTAAGACAATATGGTATTGTTCAGGTCAAGACATGGCAGGAAATGACATTGTGAAGGAGTTGGCAGCTTCACGACACCACTGGATTACAGATCAAGAACTCATAAGTATCCATGGTTAGTGTGTTGTCAATTTATACCATTTCAGATTGGCAAATAAAGAGACAATTTAAATAATAGTAGAATGATATGACATTGTTCATAGTTAAGACATTGCAGAATATGACATTGTGCTGTAGTGGGTAGGTTCACCACACCACTGGATTACGGATGGAGAACAGAAGCATACATGCAGTGAAAAAGAAGATCACTTGCTCTGTATAGTTTAATTTACATGGTATGAAGAAGGAACTTGGTTGTACACCTGAAAACTTAAATTGAGAAAGGACAAACTTTTGTTTATGAACTACATAATAAACTTTAAAGAAGAAATTTGATGCAAACACCAAAAATAAACAGTTGTTGCAGTCATGCCTAACCAAATATATACAACAAAGTTTGAAGGCTTCAGATGGACAAACTTACATTATTGGTGAAGACAGGCTCTATAAAGGCCTTGCCCATGCTGATGGGGGGGGCAATTCAAGAAGTTTACCACAAAATCTTCTTCAAAAGCATTGCCTTTATTCTACATTTTGTTAAGAGTAAATATAGATGTGATAATATACGAAAAATGGAGAATATTTAAGATAAGATGAAGAGTGATGCTACATAACCAAGTAGCTATAAATGTAAGTGCAGCGATACAGGCAAAAGGTACAGCCAAGAGCAATGGACAGCTAAAATTCTTCAGTACCAACCTTATGGTGAGAGTAAATATAGATCTGATGTGTAGAAAATGGAGGGCAAAGGAAAATAAGCTGCAGAGTGATGGTACATGAACAACTACCTGTCATTATAAGTACACTGATAAAGGATAGCATGTACTTACAAGAACAATGCAGAGCTAAAGAAACATTGGCATTGGATATATTCTACACTAATGTAACCATTCATACAGATCAGACAATTTGGAGCGAACAATTGATAAGCAAGCTATCATGCATACTGCTGTCACATAATGAACCAGGTATGTATGCAAGTACAATGATACAGGACACCAGGTACTAACAAGAGCAAAGCAGCGGGCAGCATATTTGCAATATCCTGTTGTTCTTGTCAAACCGGAATTCTTCTTCGAGCAGATTTCCTGCAAAAAAGATCTTTAAGGCACATGCGGAAAAGTAGAAGTTCAAATTGTCATGTGATTTCATAGACAGTACCTCATCCTGGGAACGAGACCAGTGCATAACAAGGTTTTTCCATTCAATGTCTTCTAAATTTAGCACAGGAGACTTCACTGGAAATTTGTTTATAGACTTGCCATCAAAGTGTGATTTCCTCAGGTAACACCGATACTGCTGCAATGCTTCCTTGAAAAGCACAAGCAAGCTTTGCTTGTCATGACTATCCAGATTGACCCTCGCCTAGTTACAACAATGTAATGTAAATCATTGATGTGTTCAATCAGCATAAAACAGGAAAATAATAACCATGAATTATAGCACTTACACGTAAGTTGGACAGGAAGATGTGAAAATGGTGTTTGTCTTCACAATAATCTTCCCATGATGGGAATATATGCACGTAGTCCCTAACAACATTGAAAGCATTGTCTTTTAAACTAGAAATAAATGGAATGGGGTTCCAATCTGCAGGAATTGGGCGTCTCTACAGTTGGGATAGTTCTTTGGCCGGTGGACTTGCTATACTTTTTGCTGGAGTGGGATTTTTCTGTGGTATAGCTGGTGCTATGGAAAATGAAATCGGTATACCTTTTGCTAGAGTGCAGGTCATGTGTGGTGGGGCTAGTGGTGTGGCCAGTGAAGTATGGGTACAGTCTGCTGGAGTCGGTCCTACGTTTTGTGTCACTGGTTGTACAACCAATATAAGTGGGGTGCTGTCTGATTTCTCCGGCACCACCACGTTTTTCAAGGACTTTGCTAGTGCTCCTTCAGGTTCGGCAATCACCCTCTTCCTTATTGATGTCTGATGCACAAGAACAACATTTGAGTGGAAAAACATGGTATGATGACAGATGGAATATGTATTTATAATGGATGGGCATGGCATCTCGACATATATGATGAGTAAACTAAGCAGATGGCAGTGCAACAAAGTATAAGAAATGCAAGACAACATATGCAAGATACCCGCAATCAATAAAACATTGCCAAATTAGAATAGGCACCTTGATGGGTGAACAAGACAGGCCATTTGTCTTTGACTCCTCGAGGTTAGAGTAGTCATTAGGATCATATTCTGAACAAGAATCAACGGGTGGGGAGCATATGAGTTTCATTGCATCCAGAATGGCACTCAATACCTTGGTGCCAATTTCGTAAGTCATTGCAGTGTTTAGCTTCAAGAGTGGACTGGTGCTAGTGCGACACAAAGCAGCTACACAGATCATAGTGTAGATATAACGGGAAAACCTTAAGCATCAGAGTAAAATCAGCAAAGTGGAACTTGCTGGAATATATGTGCTAGTATTGCCAGTACGGCTAGAAAGGCTTCGGATACCAGCTCTCTTCAAGTGAAGGTGCGGTACTATTAATATCAGTGTAACTCTCAAAGGCGAGACAGCTCCCCGCATTTCCTTGCTATTCTTATATGATTCAAGTGGGCAGGCCACTACAAATCCTATTCCTAAGTTTAAAAGATCCAACGAATCAAAGAGGCTCAAAGTGTCCATCACAACCGACCGTATAGACCTCTACACTGCAAATGTCCCTGCTCATCTTCAGTACAAGGAACATAGTGTACTACTATCATACTCCCTCCGTTCCAAAATATAAGTCTTGGTAGAGACTTCCACTATGGATCACATACAGATGTATCCATATACATTTTAGAGTGTAGATCCACTCATTTTTCTCCATATGTAGTCCATGGTGGAATCTATACAAAGACTTGTATTTAGGAACGGAGAGAGTACATATTAAAGAAGAACGAAAGAGGAACATGGTAAAGAAGAGCAAGCAGATTTTGGATAATAAAATGTTGGTTGCGCAGTGCCCACACATGATGAACCAGAGTGCATTAAGAATGCAACTCCCAGCTGTCTCTCAACCATTTCAGGCGGTTGGATGAAGATCCTACATCTCCTAACCCTTCTTCTTCCTCGTATCTAATTCTTCCCATACAGAACACCGCACGGGCCGCCCGCCGGACCACCGGCC
>NC_041384.1:264722731-264725811 GCF_002162155.2 Triticum dicoccoides
GAGTTTTCTTCGTTCAGCGAGGCCCCACAACCACCCGAGCCCCTTCAATCGCACCGGCGAACTCTGGCGAGCTCTAAAAATCGCCTGACCCAATTTTGAAATTTAGTCTACTGTGATTTAACTAGTGTGGAATATAAAAGGGGAAAACCATAAGCATTGGGAGTATAGTGTTGAGCGTGCCATGGCGGATCTGAAGGTGCAAACCGGACAAAGGCAACTTCGCAACCAAGACAAGAAATCAGAGTAAAGCAGTGGTGATCTATTTTCTTGTTGCGATAAATAAGTTGAGCAGATACGAAAGAGTACCGCCTCTGGTGCCGCGCCGTGTACGCATCTGCTGAGAATTTGATGGTGCTGCAGTAGTGATGGCTGTCGGCGGTGTGGAAGCAGATCTAGGAGGGTAGACGGTGGAGGTGGGGCGCGGTGGACGAGACGGTCGTAGGAGCAGCGCCGGCAAGGTGGATGACGGCGGGGATGAAGCGAGAGGACGAGATGCAAGGATCCCGTTCCGAAGCTGTGCATGAGAGAGGTCAATCTCTTGTAATGGATGGCGGTGTCGGGGTATCAGCTCCGGCATGGTGGAGGAGGACGGCGGTGGATGGGGCGGCAGACGGTGGTGGACGGAGGAGGGTGGGGTGGAGAGGGTGTTTTGGCGCCCATGGAGTACGAATGGAGAAAAGGAAGGTAGAGAGGAAGGGGGGAACCATGTATTCAGGGCGCGCTTGTCTCAAATGCGAGGAAATTTACAAACTTAGCCCCCGTTTCAAATTTCTACTACATCACAACAACATTAGTCGGTTGGGGATAGGACAGTAATCTCGCATACACCGAATATTTGCTGACGAGAGTTTGTTTTTGGCGCCCACCGTGTATGAATATGAATCGGGGAGGGAGTTGATTTCGGCCAAGGACACACCATGTTTTGGTGCCGACCATGTATGAATCCGGGTGAGAGGTGGTTACGTCACGTTTGGGTGAAATTACAAACCTACCCCTATCGAAACCTATAGAAATCCAGCAGATAGGCTTTGCGTGGCAGGGATAGGCACTAGTGATTTCCATCTCGCAGATTTTGGTTTCGGGCGGTTACTGCGACTTTCCCCGCTTCGTTCAAATTTTGCAGAGTGCACATTTACCGTGCCAACTCAATTCAAATCCCGTTTGTATTCTATTTTTTTCGGGCGGGATCCATTTTCAATTGTAATTACATTCTGTATACATCATTTTTATATATACTTTCAAAAGCACAACGCCATTTATACATAAATATGGTTTACAAAGGGCATGATCTCAGATTCATAAGGTTGTATCCATCAATTTGGATTTTCAAATATTTGAAACCACTTTATGTTGAAATCCAATGTATGCATTCCTCGCTAACTGTCTCCAATTAATGTGTGTTTCATGCGGTTTTTTTACTTCTCAAACATGTATAATGTGGTTCACACGCGTAACATATAGTGTAATCCCGTTTAGACATTAACTGCATATAAACCATGCATTGTTTGTAATTGAAGAATCTATGGATCACCAATATTGATAAACTATATAACATTACACGTGCGCCCAAATTCACATGAATATGCATGTTTGATACACCAATTTGCGTTATGATATTATCGATGTTGTGATATCCGGTTTAAATATTTGAATCCCCTTTAATCTAGATATTTGTCTCATATAGCTACCACTCATGCTTATATAGGACTATCTCTCTGGACCTATATGCGTTCATCGTCTCTCAGGTATCTCTCATGCTACATGTATGTCGACAATGATCTTTTATCTTTGTAACACACTGACTGTACTCTCTCCCTCGACCTTCATCACTCTATCTCTCTCTAAGTATCTCGCTCCCTGCTATGTGTCTCTAACTATGATTCTCCATGTGGAATCTCTTTCTCTCACACAAACACAAAACTTTGTCTCCAGAGGTCTCATTTCTCTCTACTATTCCCATGTGTGCCACTCTCACACCCCTCATATAGAGATGTCTTTCGCTCCTTAGATATGAGAACCTACGACTCTTCCTCTTCAATATCTTTTTCTCACACACAAACACAAACTCTGTCTCCCAGGGTCTCATATTTCTCCATTGTTCTCTTGTATGTCGCTCACACACACCCTCTCTCCCTAGAGATATCTTGCGTTCCCTCGTATGTCTCTCTAGCTATCACTCTCTTTGTGAAATATCTTTCTCTCTCGCAGACACAAAACTCCATCTCTCTGGATCTCATTTCTCTCTGATATCTGTTTTTATGTGACTCACATGCACCCTCTCTCTCTATCTCTCTCACACCCAGACACATAACCCAGCCTTCTGATCCACTCGACTCCTATCTCTAACGCACATTAGCTAGCATCTTTATCTTTCTATTTATCTGTTTCTCCGTCAACCTTCTTTCTCGCCCTCACTCTTGATTCCTATCACGCACACTACATATGTTTCTCTCTACATGCAGTCAAGTGCCCTCTCACACACATATATAACTTCACCCTTTGAACCACACGACGGTCATCTCCAACACCCAAACTAGCGGATGTCCCTCTAGCTAGCATCTCCATCTCTGTATATATCTGTAGTTTCTCCGTCAACATTTATTTCTCGCACGGAGTCTTGCTTCCTATCACCCACACTATATATGTCTCTCCATACATATGCATTTATAGGTTGGTCTCTTTTGCACAATCGTTGCGCCACACTCCCTCTGCTCGCCATAGATGCAAGGTCCAGCCCACGCCACTATCTCTTAAAGACAAAAACACATGCTCAATTGTTGGGCCTTCTTCCCTGCATTCTCACATACATGCATATTGTCATACCGATCCGTCTCTCCCATGTTGTTGATCTTATGACTTATGTCTTCTTTCTTTTATCTCGATCATGCGCGCGCGCACACACACACACATCCCATGTATACATGTATACCACTCACACATGCACGTTCAAGGTCTCTATTTCTCCATACGTAGTTAATTACCATCAATCCTAACGCCACATCGAATCGTTCTCCTCTTTTGTGCACATAACTTCCTACTGGATGGGTAAAACACATACTCACACTTAACAATCTCCTTCT
>NC_041384.1:264726350-264735958 GCF_002162155.2 Triticum dicoccoides
TCCATCTCTCTCTCTCCTCTCTCTCTCACACACTCACTAAGACTCCATCTCACACACACATGCTCTAGGCGGAGCATTTGTTCCTACCACCCTTCATCCAACCTTACCCATATGACAAAGAATCACCTTTATTTACTTGCATAACATGGACAAATTCCACTTTACTTTAGTAGTCAGCAAACTTATCATCTGTACCCTTATAAAAAAAACGAGTTGGCGGTGATGGTGTGCATGCCATCTTGTAATACAGACCGTATGATCTATATCTGAGGATAGAAAGCAAACTATGATAATTTTACAAAAGATACGCGCACCTCTCTCCACATCATTATCTCCCGCAACCTCATTGCTCAGCAATTAAAAAAGGAATAAGTCTCTGGAACAATCTAGCATGCATGGTGGCCGGTGCCGCCTGCCGGTGCCGTCCATCCCCATGCCTCCACCCATTCCGACCACCAGTCACCACCATGCTCCACTCCTCCTCGCCTTATCTCTCATCTTTCATTTTTTCGATGACATTCTCGAGATACCAGTTTTCTGACAAAATTCTCGAGATATCATTACTTTTTACACATGGGATTACTCCTGCATGGGTCAATCACAACAGGTGTTCTGTAAAAAAATGCATACTGATGTTCCCTGCAATGCACGAGAATCTTGCTTGTAATTATATAACGCAAATCACGAGCAGGAAGTGACATTTTTTGACACAACCACGTTAACATGGCCACGCAAATCACTAGCTAAAGTAAATACCATTATACTTATATCCCGATGCAAAAGGTTGATTACATGTCCGAAGAGTAGAGTCGCACACACGCACTCTATCTCTCAGAATCTCTCTCTCACACACACCAGTTACGTGACACCCACTTAAGCAGACACGTATGTTACAATTTGTGCACCCGCAGGTACACGTGATGCTGCACATTTATTTAAGCCAGAAGGCGAACCCAAACAGTAGCTGCATTCATTACCCTCCTGCCGCCTCTTCTCTGGTCGCCTCACCCGGTAGCCATGGGACGACCGAAGGTAACAACATACGCCATACTCCCGCCGGAGTGGCGCTTTAATATGGAAATTTTAGTGGTCATGCATGCATCTTTTTGTGCTAGCACTCCTATATAAGGGTTAACCGGTCGCTTCCCTCGGACGTGCGTGGGCGGTGGAAGTGGAAGGAGAAGGGAAGCGGGCTGTGGAGTAATGTTTTTACCACAATTTCTTAAGAAACTGAGTGCAATAATTGAGTAGTTTAGAAAACTACTAGTACTACACCTGAAACGGTTCAAAACCTATACTCCCTTGCCAGCGTGCGCTTCCCGCGTGAAACGGTCAGTGTCGCCCTAGAGCGTCAGTGCCGCATTAATGCCCGGCCAGAGCGGAGGTGACCTCTCACTGGCGCCGGCTTCGAAGTGGCGCGACGGCCGAGAGAGCGCCGCTTCCCGGTGCACGCGACTGCTCCGCGTGGAGACTGTCCAAGGGCCCTATTTGGATCCATGGGTTAGAGTTAGTTTGAGCTAGTTGGGGCTCAAATAGCCCTAAAGTATCCATGCATGAGGGTTTAAATTGGAGCAAGTTGCACCGAACCCACCAAAAAAACTATCCCACCCAAGAGGTGCTAACTGGAGATAGTTCTCATTGGGACCACTGAAAAATCACTTTTCTCTCTCCATGAAGTGCGTTTATTGTCAATCTAACCCTGTCACCCAAAAACCTCTTTGGCTACAGTTAGTTTAGGGTTAGTCATGAGTTAGTCTAACCTCTAGCTAAGTTAGAGTATCAAATAGGAGAAGTATAGGACATGCAAGTTGCTCAAAGCATACATGCAAATTCGTACGTGAAAGGATTTTTTCCTTTTTGAACATGGAACGTGAAAGCAATTTTTTTTAGAATGCTCTTGGCATGTCGCTAACATGTGATAGTTAACCGACCTCAATAGACGGAAGAAACGCCAGCCCGCCGCACTTTGATAGAGACGAGGAGGGAGAAGCGATACAGGTTGCTGGATTACTAGAGATAGGTGTCGCATGGAAGCCAAGAAATATGGTGATAGCATGGGTTAGCCATGTACTAGTATGATGTAACTACACTGGGCTGCCGTGTTTCGCACTCTTCCAGTCCACTATGGAGATGATTGGTTAATTTTATATCGCTGAATAATATTATATATTATGAGTGCAGACGCTCCACCACGAGGTTCCTTGCTCCTTCTCGGTCGTCTGGAATCTATGTTCTTCCATTCTATTTTTTTACGTGAGCTTTGTTCATCCTTTTCCCAACACGCGAGACATCTAGCATCAAGGTGCACGTGTTATGCAAGGATCGTTCCATCTATATGAAGAACATGTGGGACTGGAACTACGAGACGGACATGTACCCAGGAGTGGACGTACGAACCTAAGTAATGTAGCGCAGTAAGTGAAGTAGAAAGGCACAAATGGTATGAACATGCGTGGCATATAGGGTGTGTTTGGTTGCGTTCTCGTCTCATCATAGTTGTTCCCTCTTCATGCATGCTCAACTCAACACCCCTCTTCATGCATGCTCTCTTCATGCATGCTTCTAGTGTATTTGTGCTAAACTAGTGTGGACTCATGCACCCTCCATAGACTCTACCAAACACCCAAAAGGGAACTCTTGGGAGGCATTTGTCTCTTACTACGTACTACCACTAAATGTTGTACGTGCAATGCACGGTGATGTTATGGAGTACATGCCTAAGTACTCTACTACTACTATATTAGTTGGAGGCACATATTAACTTTTATAATTGTTTACGTGTATGCCCTGAGACCTTACAACTAGACGTGTCTTTCTCTCCAGGTCACACTTTGTATCGTTCATACCACTAAGTACTACTACGTGTGGTCTCCGACCCAGAAGTGGAAGAAGTGGAGACGCTCTACCATGCTATTTTTTTACGCTGGGCTCTACCACGCTATTCATGTCCCACTCCTTTCGCTGACGTGTGGGACATCCAGCACGTGCCGTGTTTGGCACCCTTTGTCGTAAGAGTTGAAACACTAGCATTCATCAGAAATAAAAAATAATTATAAATCGGTAGTGATACTATTTTTTTGCGAACCAATCAGTAGTGATACTATACCACGCGGTTTCCTTGCTCCTCGAAATCGGACAGAATACTTCCGTTCGCCAACATGTGGGACGTCAACCATCCTGGTCCACTTGCCATGCACGCAGAACTCCAAGGGAGAGTCGCCCAGGTCGTCGCGCCGCAGTAACAATGACTAATGAGCCATCAAATCACAGGCCCACTTCCCACTTTGAAGTCGCTCGGACGAAGGAACCATCATGACTTCGTTGAATTCCGCTTCTTGAAGAAAACTACTGTACCAGCATGTAACGCCCTCGATGCGGCTATATCTCCCACGTGTCGAAGCACGACTTAGAGGCATAACCATATTGAAAGCAATGTCGCAAGTGAGGTAATCTTCACACAACCCATGTAATACATAAGGGAAAAGATACATAGTTGGCTTACAATCGCCACTTCACAGAATTACATGAATAAAACATTACATCATCCAGATACAATCAAGGTCTGACTACAGAACCAAAATAAAAGAAGAACCCCAAAAGCAACAAGGTCCCCGATCGACCCCAACTGGGCTTCACTACTGATCAACTAGAACGAAACAACACAAAGGACAAGATCTTCATCGAGCTCCTCCTTGAGCTTGGTTGCGACACCTGCTCAGTAACATCGGCACCTGCAAGCTGGTTTTCGAAGTATCTGTGAGTCACGGGGACTCAACAATCTCACACCCTCGCTATCAAGACTATTTAAGCTTATAGGTAGGGTAAAAGGTATAAAGTGGAGCTGCAGCAAGCGACTAGCATATATGGTGGCTAACATACGGAAATGAGAGCGAGAAGAGAAGGCAAAGCACGGTCGAGAAACTATGATCAAGAAGTGATCCTAGAACAACCTACGTCAAACATAACTCCAACACCGTGTTCACTTCCCGGACCCCGCCGAGAAGAGACCATCACGGTTACACACGCGGTTGATGTATTTTAATTAAGGTCAACTTCAGGTTTTCTACAACAGGACATTAACAAATTCCCATCTGCCCATAACCACAGGCACGGCTTTCGAAAGATCAAATCCCTGCAGGGGTGTCCCAACTTAGCCCATGACAAGCTCTCACGGTAAACGAAGGATATACCTTCTCCCAGACATTCCGATCAGACTCGGTATCTCGGTTCTACAAGACAACTTCGACAATGATAAAACAAGTCCAGCAACACCGCCCGAATGTGCCAACAAATCCTGATAGGAGCTGCACATATCTCGTTATCAGGGCACACTCAGATGAGACTAGCTATGAGTAAAACCAACCCTCAAGTTTCCCCGCGGTGGCCCCGCAGGCAGCTCAGTTCGAACCAACACTCAGAGGAGCACTGGCCCGGGGGGGGGGGGGTTAAAATAAAGATGACCCTTGAGTCTGCGAAACGCAAGGGAAAAAGAGGCTAGGTGGCGAATGGTAAAACCAATGTTGGGAATTGTTGGAGGAGTTTTATCCAAGGCGAACTGTCAAGGGGTTCCCATTATAAGCCAACCGCATAAGGAACGCAAAATCCGAGAACATAACACCGATATGACGGAAACTAGGGCGGCAAGAGTGGAACATAACACCAGGCATAAGGCCGAGCCTTCCACCCTTTACCAAGTATATAGATGCATTAATTAAATAAGATATATATTGTGATATCCCAACAAGTAAACATGTTCCAAACAAGGAACAACATCTCCATGTTCCAACAAGGAACAAACTTCAATCTTCAGCTGCAACTAACAATGTTATAAGAGGGGCTGAGCAAAGCAGTAACATAGCCAAACAATGGTTTACTAGGACAAGGTGGGTTAGAGGCTTGGCTTAACAATATGGGAGGCATGATATGCAAGTGGTAGGTATCGCAGCATAGGCATAGCAAAAGAGCAAGAAACTAGCAAGCAAAGATAGAAGTGATCTCGAGGGTATAATCATCTTGCCTGAAATTCCGCAAGGAAGAAGAACGAGTCCATGAAGAAGACAAACGGACGTAGTCAAACGGTTCCTCACAAACGCGACATTATCGGAACCAACCCTAAGAAGCAACACCGGAAAAGAGCAAACAACCTAGTAAACAACCACCACATAGACATGGCATGATGCGCAAACAAGTATGATGCATGTCCGGTTTAAAGAGGGCATGGCATGGCAAAGTGCACAAGCAATCCTACAAATTAAGTGGAGCTCAATATGCAACGGAGTTGCATATTGACGAAATACCACGTTCAAGTTATTTAGTTCAATCTCGTTTATGTACCCAACAATATTAAATGTTGTTAAACATGGCAAGAGGGTGAAGCAAATGAAAACTACCTATCTAGGCAGGTTTAAATGAGGCCGGAACAACAAAACAACATGTCCGGAAACTCCTCATGTGCATATTTTGGTTATGGTACTGTTCTGCCCTAAACACAATTTTAGAGTTGTTAAACATGCAAGGTGAAGCCAACATGTTAAACTAGGCATTTTTCTACCCCATTTACCTATAAAGTTTATTAAATTCCAAGTTACGGATATTTAGTTACGAATTAAAGCATTTTAACATGGCATAGGAGTAAATTTAACCAAACATCATTTAAATATTTTAAACATAGATGAAAATGACATAATATGAAACTACACACAATTCTAAGCAACTTTCATATTAAGTTTGTTTTAGCCCGATGCTCGGTTATTAAGTTATTATATGCATGAAGTTTAGGGACCTGACTGTAAAACAACAGTTTTCTAGATAAAAGAGAAAATCGCAGTGCAGGGAAAAAATAGAAACGGGCCAAATCTGGGCAGCCCAACAGCAGGAAAAAAAGAGGGGCGCCAGCGGGGTGGCCTCGCCATGGGCTCGGCCCGGTTCGGTGGGTAGAGGGAGGCCTGGCGCTGGCTTTGCAGTCTAGGAGGCTGGATCAGGGGGAAGTAGGCTGGGCCTTGGCAGCGGCCCAGCGAGGCGCTGCACGAGCGCGTGGCTGCGGTCAACGAGATCGAGCGGTTCCAGGCGTGGGGGAACTGCTCTGCTTGTCTCTGAAGACAAACGGCAGCAGAGCGACGCCGAGGACTTGCGGGCGGCGCCGGTGGGTCTTGGGCGCGGTTCTGCAGGGCCGTGACGGCGCGGGGACGGCCGGATCCAAGCATAGGGCGGCGAGGCAGGGGACCTGTAGGCGTGCGGCGATGAGGAGGTTGGGGGCGCCGGTGTCCCGTGCCAGCGATGAGCGGCGGAGGAAGTCCATGGCAGAAGGAGACTCGGGAACGGCGGCAGCGGGCATGCAGGGAAGGCCGGCGAGGACCAGTCTCCGGGGGTGACCGCGAGGAACCTGGCGCGCGGGCGCAACGATGGCGAGGGAAACGAGCATCTTGTCCTCCCGTTTGATGCAGAGGAAAGCGCGGATGGGTCCTGGCCGGCAGGGACTTGGCGTCCGGGGCTTGATGCTTGAAACGGTGGTGCCATGGCAGGGCGTCCTTGGCGGCAGACCTCGTCGGCAGGGTGAAGGGGTCGTGCCCGCGCATCGGGCGTGCGAGGAGGCAGCTGCCTCGGCCCGGGGGCGCGGACCCAGGCATGTGGACTTCGGCGGGACGGCAAGGCTGGAGCAAATCAGGCATTTCCTACGCAAGACAGAGAGAGAGCCTTAAGAGAGAGAGAGACGAACAGAGGGAGTAGGAAGAACGAGGGAAGATGGCGGGGCGGGACGAGGCCGTTCCTGGTGGATGCGGCGAGGAGGAAGCGGCGACGAGGAGGCGCATGGCTGCAGAGTCCCGAGGTCGGCAGGGAGGCCTCAGGCGCGAGAAGGAGGGCGTGGGTTGGTCTGGTGTTGAACACGAGGGGGGATTTGGGAGGGGATGGATTTGGATCGCGAGGAGATCCCGATGTGGGAGAGGAGTGGCGGCGGGGAGGGACAAGCCTCCTAGGTTTTAGGGTTAGGCTAGATTTGGTAGGTGGTGGTCTATAAATATAAGGAAAAGAGGGAGTTTGGTTCCTCCGATCGAAATCGGACGGTTCAGAAACAATAGGCTAGGGAGGCCAAATAATAAAACGTGATATTTTGTAGACTTTTGGGGATGATCCGGACACAACGGCGATGACTCCCCGGGTCAGGTTCAGGACAACTTTCGGACGCGCGCGAGGGGGGGGCTGCGGGCGGACGAGAGAGGTTAGGTTGGACCTGGCGGTAGGTAGTGGGCTGTGTAGACAGTCTCGAGCTGAGAGAAGAGAAGAGAGGGATGCCCGACGACTGTTTTTGGAGACCGAAAACGTCCGACGTGTGCCCTGTTATAATGCCGCTATAGTTTAATGGTTGGGCTATCAGACGAACTCCGAATGCGATGAAACTTGACACGCGGTCTATCTACACTATAATAAGACCACACGCCAACTCTCATCCCATTCCGAGAACATTTTTCCGGCCACTTATAAAATAATATTTCGGACGTGCCGCGGGCGCGTGTAAGTGTGGTTGGGCTCAGAACGGACAACGGACGGAACTGGGGGAACTCGGACGGATGCAAGTTTTGAAAACATGATGATGCAATGCACATGATGACATGATGAAATGCAACATGCAGGCAAATGACATGGCAACAACAGCGAATAACTGGAAGACACCTGGCGCAACGGTCTCGGGGCGTTACACAGCAGTACTGCTAGCTACAGTAGTTACTCCAACAGTGGCCTCCTTTCATTCATAGGATAGGAATATGAAAATCATAGGAAGTGAGATGACATGCATCTCAATTCCTATAGAGAAAGAGATGCCATTTGATGCTTAGGATAGGAATTTTTCCATTTAGTCTAGGCTAATGTACTAGTAATTTTCTCTAAAAACTACAGTAGTAACTAGTAGTATTGGTACATGCTCATACTCAGACACAGACACACACACACACTAACTACTAGTACTACTACTTCTCACATGCTGGCCAGACGCCGTCGTTCTCCTTCCCGACTTTTTCGGCGAAACCCCACCGTGCTTGGATCTCCGCCGACCTCTCCGCAGCAACACATGCGTCCTTTTCTTTCTTGCGGCAGCGGGCCTCTCTTTTCTTGAGTGCTTTCTGACTTTTCCGCTCCCTCTGCGGCTTTGGCCGCCTCTTGCTCTACCGCCCATTCGGCCTTGGCATCTTCAAATTCCCCCCCCCCCCCCATAGTTGTAAGGTCGCGAGCGGCGATGAACTCGGCATGGCGGGATGCCATTGCTTCCCTACCATTTTGTGTGCGATCGTGGGCGGCGAGGAACTCGGTGCGGCGGGATGCCATCGCTGCCTTACCAGTTAGTGTGCGGCGCGGTGGCATGAACGACGCTTGGTGAGAGCTCTGGGGTGGAGTGGCCGGACAACCGTATAGTGCATTGGTTTGTCAAGAGCTCAAGGACAGAAGACGAAGAAAATTTGGATTCCCCTTCAATCCTGGTCATTTATTACCGAGTAAAATGCATTGGCGGTCATCGAAATTGTCTTGATAGCTCACTTTGATCATTGTATACGAGATATGGTGATTATACGGTCACTGGCTCAGCGTATAGCTCCATATTTGTCTGGTTGACCAGTCAAACAGTCCGCATGCGCCTCATCAGCTTGTGTTCTTTATCTATATACGCGGGCCTACCTGTCAATGGAGAAAGAAATACTGTAAAAACCAAAATTATGCATATGTGGGGAATCAAACCATGGACTCGTTGCTGCAACGCACCCTCGTCAGCCAAATGAAAATGAAATACTTCGCGTCAGACACTCACGCTCACACTGTCAAAGCATGCTAATGCATGCACGTCGCCCTCTAAATCAAAGTCCTGCTCATGGAGCAAGGCAAATGGTGAGCCCATCACCTGCGCGCCCTGGCGGTGCCTGACATTACTGTTTAGATGTTTAATGGAGGCCTACACGAACGCCGAGCATGTATTCACCTGGCTCAACACCAACGGTCATACTCGGACCGCCTTGCTCATGTATATCGTCCATCACAACGACAATCTATAAAACAGCCTAAGCTAGAGGGGGTACTATGGTAGTCTGGTACGGAGTATGTACTATCATGAGCGACCGATCTTAGTGCCACTGCACACCGAAACCCCTTCCATCTCTAGCGCACGCTTCCCGCCTGAAAAGGTCACCGTCTCTCCAGAATGTCAATGCCGCATTCACCGGACTTAGCTGCAGGTGCAATTGGTGTGTCACTGACATGCGGGCCAGATGCCCGTTGGGCCCACATGTCAGTAACCCAAACCCATCTGCAGTTAAGTCACTAAAGCAGCGTCCTCATTCACGCCCGACGAACCTACTCCGGCGCCAGTTGTCCATCCGTCTGCCGCGGCTCATTTCCATTTGCCCGCTATATTAACTTGAGCCCCAGCTCCCAGCCATAGCGAAAGACCCACACTTATTCTCCTACAGTCCCTTCCTTTTGTAGGCACCACTTCAACCATGGCCTCCTGGCGCTCCGAAGCTCTCTTGGACGTACTGTCGTTGGAGCAGACGAGGGACATCGGCGGCTCCGCTCCGGGTGCGCTCCAAAGCTCTCTTCGATGTACTGTCGCAGGAGCAAACGAA